>NC_133372.1:16633765-16660984 GCF_049309525.1 Garra rufa
ATATAAAAAACGGTGTCACAAAGAGGACCACAAGTGTAAACATTTCACTCCTGACTTGCTTGTTTTAAAGTAACATACCTGATAATTATTTACAATATATAATTTGGTGAGAGCTTTTTTTCCTGTAGTGACATATAGCTTGGGATGGTTTTCATGATTCACATTACAAAGCCTGTTTATATAATCCATCTAAAGGTATTCTTAATACATTCATAATACCATATAATATGTAATATTATAATGTTTTTGTGAATAATTGTAGTCACAGTTTTTGCATGAATAGAATACATGAAGATACCCAGGTTACGCCCTAAAAGAGTATAATGCATTCTAACATAATATAACAATTATTGTTATAACTGTCAATGAGTTAATAATGCATTATAATCATATAATTTTAAGGTTAAGCCATGGATAAGTATGCATCGTATACTATTATTTAGCAATTTTTCATGCAATTCAATGTTCACTAAGAAGCAATTCATATGAAGCCTATAATGATTCAATGTTGTTGTTCACAGACAACCCTTGTGAAAAGAAGTGTGCTTAATTTGTAATGAAATTGCACCTGTAGTGTGCTTCAAATCTACCATGTCAGCAACAGTAACACTTTAGAATAGGGGACACTTATTCACTATTAACTACGACTTTTCCCTCAATAAAATCCGAATTTGCTGCTTATTAATAGATAGTAAGGTAGTTGTTAAGTTTAGGTATTGGGTAGGATTAGGGATGTAGAATAAGGTCATGTAGAAAAAGGCATTATTATGTGCTTGATTAGTACTAATAAATGGCTAATATTCTAGTAATATGCATGCTAATAAGCAACTAGTTAAGAGACTGTAAAATAAAGTGTTAGCAAAATAATAGTTTTAATCATCTTTTGTCATGCATTGACTAAAATACTAAAGCACATGTAAAGTGCTTGGTTATAATTTTACCTGTAGTGTTGTTTGATGTTATATTTAAAGTTATTATATTTTAAATGTACTAAATTGTAACTGAATCAGTAAGTTCCAAATCATAAATTTACATTTAGCAGCTGCTTTCATCCAAAGCGACTTACAAAAGAGGACAATGGAAGCAATCAAAATCAACAATGAGCAATAACATGCAAGTGCTATTACAAGTCTCATTTAGCATAACGCAGTACACATATCAAGGTTTTTTTTAAAATTACATAATAAATAATAAAAAAAATAACACTATCTTCTCTGTTCTTGTTATATTATATATCTATTTTTAGGCCTCTAACACTAGCTTGCTTTTTCTTTTTTTAATTCTATTTTCTTTTTAAGAAAACAAGCAGTAAGTAAATTAATAGAGTCTAAAAGTTTAAAATATATAAAGTATAAAGAGCAAGTTTGATTTTTTAAAGAATAGAGTTAGAATAGAGGGTGCTAGAGTGAGAGGGTCAAATAAAGATGGAAGAGATGTGTTTTACCCGATTCTTGAAGAATCCTGTTCGGATTGAGTTGGGCAGGTCATTCCACCAGAAAGCTACATTTAATGTGAAAGTCAGTAAAAGTGATTTTGTGCAATTTTGTGTGAATTCACTTGCAGAACGCAAGCTTCTAGAGGCCCATAAGTCTGAAGTAATGAATTTAGGTAAAAGGGTGCAGAGCCAGTGGTGGTTTTGTAGGCAAACATTAATGCCTTGAATTTTATGCGAGCAGCTATTGGTAGCCAGTGCAAATTGATGAAGAGGTGTGACATGCATTCTTTTTTTGGCTCATTAAAAATTAATCTTGCAGCCGCATTCTGGATTAATTGTAAAGGTTTGATAGAACTGGCTGGAAGACTTGCAAAGAGCATTGCAATAGTCCAGCCTGGACAGAACAAGAGCTTGAACAATGAGTTGTGAAGCATATTCCGAAAGAAAGTGCCTGATCTTCTTGATGTTGAATAAAGCAAATCTGCAGGACCAGGCAGTTTTAGCAATGTGGTCTGAAAAAGTCAGCTGATCATCAATTACAAATCCAAGTTTTCTGGCTGGTTTTGAAGGAGTTATGGTTGATGTGCCTAACTGGATGGTTAAATTGTGAGGAAACGATGGGTTTGATGGAACCACAAGCAGTTTTGTCTTGGCTGTCTTGGCTAGGTTGAGTTGAAGATGATGGTTTTTCATCCAGCAAGAAATGTCTGTTAGACAAGCTGACATCCGAGCAGCTATCGTCGGATCATCAGGATGGACTGAGAGGTAGAGTTGAGCATCATCAGCACAGCAGTGATATGAAAAGCCATGTTTCTGAATGACAGAACCTAGTGATGCCATGTAGACAAAGAAAAGAAGTGGTCCAAGAACTGAGCCCTGAGGTACTCCAGTAGTTAAAAATTGCGACTTGGATACCATACCTCTCCAAGATACCTTGAAGTGCCTTGAGAGGTAAAATTCAAACCACTGGAGGGCAGTTCCTGAGAAGCCAAAAGGATTGACAGGAAGATCTGTTGGTTAACCGTGTCAAAAGCAGCGGACAGATCCAGCAAGATAAGTATTGAAGATTTAAAATTGACTTTTGCCAGTCTTAGGGCTTCAATAACTGAGAGCAAGACAGTCTCAGTTGAATGTCCACTTCTGAAACCAGACTGGTTGCTGTCCAGGAGGTTGTTCTGTGTGAGAAAGGCTAAGACTTGGTTGAACACCGCTTGTTCAAGTGTCTTTGCAATAAATGCAATAAATGCATATGACATTCAAATGACATTAAATGACAGTAAAGAATATTTTAAATACCATGAACGCCTACCAGTATAAGACAACAGAAGTCATTTACTGTATGAAGTTGCAGATAAAGTTGTACTTAAGTAGGTCAAAAGCTTCATCTAACTGCATTTAAAATAAACTTAAACTGTAATGCATTTTCATTTAATTGTAAATGACATACAATTGAGGGTTTGAAAGCATATTGTGAAGTATATTATTATAAGTATGCCAATGTGTGCTTTTTTCCCGCAAGGGAATAATCTCCTTAAAATAGTTCCGTAATAAACAAAGACTCATTGCTTAAAGTATACCTTTACAATGCATTATATACACATGCATCAAGTGAAGTGTTTCCAAATAGACCTCTATTGTTTTGTCTACTGAGGAATGTAGTGGATCCTAAGCCAGACAGATTTGTTTTAGCTGAGACTGAGGGTCGTGTTTTAGAGGGAGGGGATTGTCTCATCGCCTGGTCTGTTACCTGAGGCCAGGTGTTACATGGCTGACACGTCCAGTCCTGCATCCTCAGGTATCAACATGTCACGTCAAACACAACAAGCACTCAAAGTGAACATTACAGCCATTGTTGGGGTGAGCAGGCAGTTGACATGTCTCTAGCACAGCTCATGAAGTCCCACTCTTGACAGATTGCGGAGTGGATTTCAGAAAGACGTCCTGTAAGAGATCAACACTGATTATAATGGGAGTGTTCAACTGCAGAGCTCACTCACAGGCAGCCATGCAAAAATAACAGATAAGGCTTGAGGGATTACATCATTTGTGTCCATTCATTCCTATGTTTATTTGATACACTTCGCTGTGTTTCTGTGAAATGTTACCATGGTATTATTATATTATCTTGGACATGGTTCCATGTTTTTTGAACATGCACCATGGCAATATATTTAGTTTTGGTTTTGTATTTAATATGATTTCTTTAGCATCTATTAAAAATGTAGTGTTTATAAAAGGTCTTGCATGTGCTCAGTGTTAACAGGTGTGCTTCCCTTTGCAGGTGTGGTTTTGCTGCAGGCTGTCAGCACACTGACCTCGTGTCTACAGGTCAATTACTGGCTGTGGAGCTCTGTCAGACGGTTGCACCACACCTCCAACCACAATCACTCCCAAACCCAGACACTGCACATCTGCAGAACGTCCTGCCTCACACTGGAAACCAGAAGATCTTTCCTTTTCTATCAAGAGCACCGTTTGGAAACAAGGGATAACTTTGTCAGGAATAAGTAGAACCGGAATCACACATGACTGTTCCCGGGGCTGCTGAATGCATTTGCATGTGAATTTCTAAAGTAAGCAATATGGATACAGTATCTCTGAACACCTCCCTGTTCTCTGGTAGTCAGAGCTTCAGTACGGATTCTCCCAATTTGTCCATGAGATCCGTAGGCTTCACCAATGACACGGATTTGTCCCACAACAGTATGCTCTTACACTGGAACTGCTTCCTGGCCGCCAACTACATCAGTGTGGGTGAGTCCAACTTGTTTTTATTATGAAGTAGTAACACTATAGTTTAAGTACCAATGCTCAGTATTTACTTGTTGCTCATTGCCATGCATATTACTAGCATATTTGCAATTTATTAGTACACATAAAGCAGACATTGATGCTTTATTCTGCTTGAGCATATTCTACATTCCTAATCTCACCCAATTTCAAAATTTAACAACTAAGCTTAACTGTAATACTATTAATAGGAGTACATTGAGGCAAAAACCTAATTAAACGGGATGTTTCAAGCCTATTTTGTTGGAGAAACACAAAAGTATAAATTTTGATTCTTCACAATTCACGATTCCTAATCTTTGGTATTTTCTTTACTCTTCCACAAAAAAATTAATACAAAATCTAAATATATACAAATCTGTATATATATATATATACAGTTGTGCTCATAAATTTCCCTTGCAGAATATGCTAAATGTTAATAATTTTAACAAAATAAGAGGGATCATGAAAACTGTATGTTATTTTTTGTTTAGTACTGTCCTGAATAAACGATTTAACATACCCAATGTTTATAGTCCACAAGACAAAATAATAACTAAATATATAAAAATGACCACGTTCAAAAGTTTACATACCCTTGAGTCTTAATACTTTGTGTCGTTTCCTGGATGATCCATGACTGTTTTTATCTTTAGTGATAGTTGTTCATGAGTCCCTTTTTTGTCCTGAACAGTACATCTGCCAGCTGTTCTTCAGAAAAATCATCCAGCTCCTTCACATTATTTGTTTTTTCCAGCATCTTTTGTGTATTTGAACCCTTTCCAACAATGACTGTATGATTTTGAGATCCATCTTTTCACACCGAAGACAACTGAAGGACTCTTATGCAACTATTACAGAAGGTTCAAACGCTCACTGATGCTCCAGAAGGAAAAAAAACTATGCATTAAGAGCCGGGGGGTGAAAACTTTTAAACATAATGAAGATGTGTACATTCTTTCTATTTTGCATAAATATATTTTTTTTTCATTTAGTGCTGTCCTTCAGAAGCTACAAAATATACTTACATGTTTCCCAGAAGACAAAATTAGTTCAATTTACCCTGATCTTTAAATTCATATAGGCTCTTAATGCATTGTGAGTGTTTGAACCTTCAGTAATAGTTGCATATGAGTCCCTCAGTTGTCCTCAGTGTGAAAAGATGGACCTCAAAATCATATGGTCATTGTTGGAAAAGGTTCAAATACACAAAAATGCTGAAAAACCAAATAATCTGTGGGACCTGAAAGATTTTTCTGAAAAACAGCGGGCAATTTAACTGTTCAGGACAAACAAGGGACTCATGAACAACTATCACATAAAACAGTCGTGGATCATCCAGGAAACAACACACAGTATTAAGATTTAAGGGTATGAAGTCATTTTTATAAATTCAGTTATTATTTTGTCTTGTGGAGTATATATAAACATCTGTTATGTGAAATGGCTTATTCAGGACATGCAGTACTAAATAAATAACATGCAATTTTCATGATCCATCTTATTTTGTTAAAATTATTAACGTTTAGCATATTCTGCATGGGGTATGCAAACTTATGAGCACAACTGTATATTGTAAGTTTATTTTTGAACACATTTAAGTCCTCTGTATATTTCAGTCCAAAAAAAAAAAAAAATACATTTAAGTATCACATTTGAACTTGATTTGTTGTCTATAATGCCTGTGAACATATTGTAAACACATTTGCATAAACTTCAGCAAGCAACATATTTTAAAATGCTCCAAAAATGCAATATTGCAATAAATGAAAATACTAAACTTTGATCTCTTGTAGGTCATCCAAATTTGCATTTAGCCTATTTAGAAATGTATTTTCTTGCCCCTGAAATGTATTTTGGGTCGAAACTAAATATATTTTCTATTTCATAAATATATTTCATTGAGCTTAACTGTTTGCAGCATATATTTTGGCCACAAAAATATAAATATATTTGCCATATGGTTTGTAAGGATGAATATTTGCATAAGGGAACACTTTCAAACTCCGAGCATGTTTTGGAATGTTTGCAATCAGTGTTTCAATTTGGCTTTGATTTGTTAGAGATTTGTGCTCCATAATATTTGCACCTAAAGTCAACAAATATTTCTAGAGACTGAACAATCAATCACAGAGCTCTGCCACCCAGATTCTCCTCAAACATCTTGTACTCTAATTTTTTTCTGCTGGTAAAAGATGTCGAACATCTCCTGAAATCACCACGTGTGATCTCCCTAATGAATCACTCATTGTTCACAGAGCTCTTGAAGTGTATGTTTGTGATGGCTGTCTGCAGTGCGGCGATCAGTTTATTAGGTGCGTCTGACTCATTCGTGTATGTGGGGCTATCTCTCAGATCAGCTAATCGCATAGTACAGAGTCTCAATCAGATAAACAGCTGCTGCTGACAATCCTCCGACTTTCAGTTTGCTTCACGAATGAAGGATTTGTGTTTTGTGGTTTGCAAAGCCCCCATGGCATTAAAAAGTGATGATTGCATGAATGAACATTGAGGAAACAGCGTAAGAGCTCTTTAGGACAGAATTACCTTTCAGTGTTAGCATTAGTGATGTTGTGCATTACAAAGCTGAGTTATACAGATAATATATACACGGATCATAATATAAATTGTTATAATGTTCTGGGTTTAGAGTAAGTAACAGACTTTCAGCATTTCCAGTGGAAGTCTATGAAGAAATATACTACACCAGGATAAATGGTAATATTCACAATGTTTTGACATTTCTGAAATTTCTGTGGTCAGTATTTGAGTTAATTCTGCTGTGTTTAAGTGTTTAAACTCTTAGTAAGTTTTAAATTGCCTTGACAAATCTCTTGTGATGTGAATTTCAGCATCTCAGACATGTAAATGCTAGGAAGTTAATTACCGTGAACAGTTATCCTGGATTTATTTAATCTTAACATGTGTTTGCTGTCTCAATTACGGTTAATTACTTGTTGAAGGAGACTCACAACTGAAAACAGTTTGCAACATCATCAGGATTCAATAACATTTACATAGCAACACAGTGTTTCATGTTCAAAGGTCAGTTTAAAGCTGACATATGAGATCAGGCACACTTGATTTAATTTGACAACATGCTTTATAATTTACTTTAAATGAATTTAAGCTCATTTGTTCCAAGCGGGCAGGTTGTTTAATGAATCCCTGGTGGCTAAGTGAGCATTAGAGAATTCCCCTCGCAGTGATCTTGCTGTTACTCTACATCGCTCAATTACTTGAAGCCATTCAGAGTTGTGTTCATCAGGGTTGTGCTACATTTAGGCTTTCATTCTGTTGGCAAGGCTTCAGAATTAAAATTTTATAAAACTTAAACTTTTTTTTCCAACTTTTTTTTTTACTTCAGCAATAATCTACCAAGGGCCTTCTTTAAAATGAGAGTGTGTTTAACTTAAACTTAAGCCTGACAGTTTTTTAACATGGACATTTTTGTCCTCTATGAACCTACATTTAGATGCACAAGGGTTAAATTCCAATTCAGCATCTAGTTTGTTGTCACCAATTACATTTAAAATACCACTCATTAATTAAAAAAAGAGAGAACATTTTTCAGTTTGTAATTTTAACAGCAGTAACCACTTGTCTATGTGTATATAGTCATAATATCATGTCTTACTTGACCAGGCTTTCATAGTACTCTGGATAACATTTTAAAAGTTCTTAAAGTCTTAATTTGTTACACCTACAAATGGTAACTTGCCACCACATGTTCTGTCTGAAGGATATGCAACAAAAGTTTCCCACAATTGAGGTTTCTTATCTTTGTACAAAGGTGCCTCAAATGATTTGATCTCAGTTTAATTGTGATTTTTTTCTATGGGCGGATTCATCAGTTCACTTCCAAACTTTATGTCAAACTTTCCACTTCGGAATCCACCGGTAACTTGTCCCAACAGGCCATTGTCAGAGGCCCGTTGAAACGACAAGCACAAAAGCAAACAAAACCGTAGGCCCCATTCATCATCATCATCTGCTGACAGAACATCTCACTGTTAGAGACTCCCTGCGGCCCATCGGGCACTCACACATTGATTACTCACCAGGCTCCATGACACTTCCTGTTACAGTAGAACATATTTTTGTCATACTTCCAGATTTTGATGCATATTGTACGTCACGGCTTTACACACAACATATTATGAACACGGTAGTGAGAGTAAAGCTCTTTTTACTTATTTTACAAGTTGAAAGAAACAAGTTAGTCATTGTTTTTTGCTGGTCTTTGTGAGATGTTTTCATTCATATATACATTTGTGATTGGATCATTCAGATGCCTACTCTGATTATCCAATAGAGGGCAGAATTAGTCCTTTTGTGGCCTTGCTGTAGCTCTAATGTTAATGATTGAGTTTAGAATGGCCCACTATGATACTACTCTCACTATTTCTGCAATATTCAGTACATACTTAAAATGTGCATTTCACAAAATGTGCAGCATATAACAGAGCACTGCTTGGGATACTGTTTTCCCACAATGCAATGTGCTCAACTTCACCCTTCATTCCAGCTTAATGAATGAACTGGTGTAAAATCAAGCCATTTTTTGTCTTTCTTGACTCTTTATTTGAATGTTAAAAATATTAGAACTATTTATATTTTCCAATAAGATTTTTTTTTTCTCTTTGTTGAGAAACATTTGAACAATAAACTGCAGAAAAAAGCATATTTAAATGACTTACAATTACCTCACTGATTTTTTATTTTTTTACAAACAACAAATAACACACTGAATAAAGCATTACATTTTGAAGTAGAAAGACAGTTGTATTTTCTTGTAAAATGTACTCCAATAATCTTTTATTTCATTTACAACTTTAAAAATAACTGTTGGACTGATGAGAATCTTCCCATGACAGTGTACTATTTATTACTAGTCATTTTCATTTACTCATCGGATGCCTTAAAGTGTAGGTCATATGGTATTTTTTTTTAAGTGTCTTAATATTGAGTCCCCTACAACAGGTTTAGATGCATTTAAGGTCAGAAAACACTGTGATTTTCTCAGAATATACATTTATACATTTCAAAATAGTTTGTTCGAATCAGTTTTGAGTGTAATGTCTGTAAACCCCTCCCTTTCATAAGTCTACTCTGCTCTGATTGGTCAAGCCTGTTGTGATTGGCACAGAGAGGAGTACTTTAGCAAATTAGAGAGCGTTACCATGTGTGTTGCCAAGTCTGCAGTTTGAAGCGACGCCAATAACATAGCCCCTGGACTCGACAAAAAGCATGTATTTTACACCCCTAACGTGATTTTTAAAGGGGGACCACCCTCGAAATGTGATTGGTCTAGTTTTGAGTAACAGTTGTGTGGGTTTTGTTGTGACAACCTGGCAACCCTGAGCACATTTACATAAAGCAATAACATAGTGCTTCAATCCGTTCTTAAAATCATGACTTTAAACATTTTGTTTAACACTTATACAAGCGAATCTTGCCCACAGCTAAAGTTTAGCTGCTAAACTGTAAACGCATAACAAAACAATAATGGTGGACACGTTAGCTTACATGACTAACTGATGAAACAACACGGTTTGTAAACCAAAATATGTCTGAGTTACTTTCTTTATTGTTAAACTAAGCAATTAAAACAACGACAGTCTACATTAATCCACACATTCTTCGGAAATAGTGGGTTCACAGCGAATTATCAGAACTATTTCAATAAGACAGTGATATTGTGGTTTACCTAGAAACCTAAAGCTACACTAGGTATACTAATATCACATATTAGCGCAAAAAAAGTGATATTTCGAAAATGTACACATAATGTATTAATCGTACTTACAGGCTGTGGTTTGGAGATGCTTGTTGGTCTAAATAAAGAAGATTAGAAGCCAAAGATGATAAAAGCCAAGATTAGAGAAGCAGTTCTTGGTACAATGATGAGCACACACACACAAAAATAAATCCAATTGTTGTGGAATCGTGGGAAAAAAAAAATAATGTTAACCACTGATTCTTTAAATCATCATCTTTTGGAAATGAAAGCAAAACAAACTTGCTTTCACAGCGCAGAACACAGCGTCTTCTCGACATGATGTGAACACACTAACAGGCAGAAGATTCTGAGTCAACTTTTTGTGAGAGAAAATTTTTTATTAGAGATGCACCGAATGTTCAGCAACTGAAATTATTTGATATTATTCAAATAAGCGAAAAGGCTGAATAAATTATACAGAACAATGACGTGACGCTATCAAATAGAGGCGCACACTAATGCAGCAAACATGTGGGTAGTGTGGAAGCATTTCAAACTGTCAGAGAAATCATTACAAGCATCGGTTTACACTGTTTAGAACCGCATCGCATGTCGTCAGTGAGAAGCGAAAGGGTTGGTTGTTGCTGGTTACTGTATGATGACCGAAACTGCGAAATGGCCTTAAGCCATTAGTAAATAAACTACAGAATGTTATGTTGTCTAATGCACGCACAAATTGTATTTATTCTGACAGCGCTGCACAAGCTCTTTAGCCAGGGTTCAAAGTCCAAAGCGCAAGGAAAATCTGCACTGAAACACTGAAACAGTCCACTGAAGTGCATTTGTATTTTTTGCATTTTGTGCATTTTACATTTGTAAGCTTATGACAGCCACAGTCTAATAAATTACCCCAAAGATTCAATATAAAACTCTTGCTGAAACAAAATACTGACCATAATCATACTGAGACCGTGTAGTTTAATTAATACATGCCGACGTGCATATGATCTGCTCCGTGTTATCGCGTCTCTGGACCAGAGCTAAGTCCGGTGCAGACTATGCGCGCTGCCACGGTTCGCGTGACACACCGTGAAACCAGACCTCATTTGCCCCAATGGAAAGCACATTTACACTGTATGAATCGTTCTCTATTGCCTACATTGCGCACTAATTTTGATTTCATGGGGACTTTAATAAATTGCTGCTGTCAACAAAAAGTAGTACTGACTACTCTTGTGGGTTTCCACCAAAAATAAAAGTCAACATTCATAAATGTTAGTATTGTAATTTTACTGTTGTTCTGTAAAATAAAAGTATAAGTAAGACAAAAATAATGATAACAATCATTACAACAGCTCTATTAAGACACTTATTATAACATTCTCCTTTGCTCAGCAAGGCTGCATTTATTTGTACATTAAAAACACATACCTGATTTAAGAGGGGGGTTTTAAAAATGGCCAAACAATATTATTTTACTAACTTAGTAATTTTAAGTTGAATTGTGCTTTGTTGGTAGGCTATAATGTTAAAAAATGTTTTTTAATTGTTTTTTAATTGTTGTTTTGTAATTTTTTTTTTTTTTTTTAATTTTTTTTTTTTTTTTTTTTGAAAAGCAAGACAAAACTGTAAAAAGCAAATATTGGCTATTTAATTTATGCAATGGTGAAAAAAATTGGCAAAATACATGAGGGGAAAAATCGGCCTCTGGCCCGGTGTTTAATTTAGTTCGGCTTCGGCATCCCTAATTTTTATGTATAATACACTTTTTTGATTAACAGCCTTGCAGAAGAATAGCTACATTACAAACTGCAAATAAGATAAAAAAATCCTATAAAAAGTCTGAAACTGATAGTATAGTGTCTGTAGCCATCAGCAATGAACTGTATCACTTGTTACTGCATTTTTCAAATTGATTGACACATACAGCTGTTCTGTGCCTTGAAGCTACATTCACATACATGAGTCCCAGCGTAAATCATCTTTATTTCAGCGGCGCTGTGTAGAGATGGTATGGCATATCCCTGGGTGTTCAATTGCAATCCACTCTAAAAGTCATTAATAAACAATTACTTAGCAGCATTTTTGTTGAATATCTTTGAATATTCCCAAAACATTCATGCCAAAATACTACAGTATCCAAGCCATTTGTTATTCTGTATTCAATATTCACAGCTGAATATATTCTAGCAGGTGGAATAAACTGCTTGTGGTGTTTTTTGTTAGAGGAAGGGTTTTGTTTGTGTTTCTGAAAAAGGCAGGTTTTCCTTGTTAAATGATTTGATACTATCCCTCATTCGTCATCCTTCTTAAAGAAGAAGCAGCTGTGGAATGGTTCACACACGTCCCTCATGGATCGGTATAATCAGGTGCACCTTGTTATTTTCTTTCCCTCTCTGTGATTCTGCCTTGGTTTGTTTTTTTTTACAGAGGACCATCTTCATATTGATGGGCTTGATTACACAGGAAACAATTTTGCTGGCTTCCATAATCAAAAAAATCTGAAAAAGGCTTTGATGGTTATTTATGTAGCGTACAGCCTGAATAATCACAAAGCTAAAGTAGGCCAATGATTTTCCAGACTCACGTGCCCTCGTTCTGTTTAGTAAGACGAGAACACCTCCCTCTCCTCGCAGTATTATAAAAATAAAACACTACTATCCAGAACAACATGTATTAATATTACCATTCAAAGACAACTTGTACTTGAATTTTCCTTGTGTGTACTACTGTTCAAAAGTAGTCTCTTTTGCTCACCAAGGGTGCAATTATTTGATCAAAAATAAAGTAAAATAATAAAATAGTGAAATATTATTGCAATTTAAAATAACTGGTGTCTATATTGTAAAGTGCAATTTATTCCTGTGATCAAACTGAATTTTCAGCATCATTACTCCAGTCTTTAGTGTCAAATGGTTCTTTAGCAATCATATTCTAATATTAATTCTAATATCGACAGTTTATCTAACTTTAACTTGTTCAGCAAGATTCCAATCAAACTTTTTCTCCACCATGACAGTAGAGAAAGAGAAAACAGAAGCTAACTACGAATGATTTTGTGGCATTTTTTAAATGCATTATGTATTTACATGAATACATTATGTATGTACATTTTGTGAATTTTGGTCTGATACATGAAAATGTGATTTATTTATTTATTTTGTTTTATTTTTTTAATGTTTTAGTCTTTTTTTCTGTTTTTTTTTCTCTTTTATGTTTTTATTTTATTAATGTTCATTAGGGCTGCCACTAATGACTAATCTATCGACTAATTTATCGATTAATCTAAACGACTAATTTTACTCAAAAAGTAAAAGTTAATTTACTTTTATAAATTAAATGAACTGGAGGTGTTTAAAATTGGAACCAAAATAGATAAATCAAAATAGAATCCAGAAAAAGTAATGGAAAAGAATCTGGTAAAAATAAAACTGTAAAACTCAATTAATTACACAGGCTTTTTGATTAAGGAAAAGGTAATTTAACCATTAAAGCATAGTATAGAAAAACTAAAATGGAAAAAACTGAATTTGAAAATAAAACAGATTTCAACAGATTGCCTTTTAATTATAGTTTTATTTTTTGTGGTAATAAAAATGTAGATATAAGTGAACAATAGCCTTTAAAATTACTTTAAATACATATATAATAGCACTGATGCAATAATAATTAGTTCAAATTAAGTATCAAAAGCAAGAAATCATATGTTTTTTTTTTGCACAAAACTGTTAAAATACATAATGAATTATAAACAATAGAACTAATGTACATTACGCATTACTACAAAGGCCTGCAGAGGGTGCCAATGGCCTGACGATTGTTTTTACACTTCACTGCGCAGTCTAATCCTTTTTAATATTGACAACATTTAAGACATATGTCCACTTAATCTTTAATATTTTACCACAGAAATGCTATAGCCACAATAATTTGATGAATATGTGGACATCAACCCCCGGTTTCACAGACAAGGCTTACGCCTAGTCCTAGACTAAAATGTAAGTCTGAGCTGTTGTAACTGAAATAAAATTGCACTGATTGATTTTAAAATATATCAGTGCCTTTGTTTTGTCTCAAGATGCACACCAGTAATGTTTTTTGTCTAAGCATGTTTATAAAAATGACTTAAATGTCCTAATTTAACTATGGCCTAATCCTGGCTTAGTCTAAGACCTGTCTGTGAAAACCGGGCCCAAATGTCTAAACTCAGAGTGAGGGTTTAAACTTTTATTTTGAAATCCTGATGAACACTTAGCATAATGAGAAAGATATTGATGTATTCTCCTGATTTGCATCATTTTATAAATGATTTACCTTACAAATCTGATGAAATGGCGCATGTTGCGTTCCTAGATGAATGTTATAATAAACCCAAACTCACAACAATGTGCCAAGATGGAGTTTAAGACACTCCACACATGTAAATGTGAACCGAGATGCATGTATGTAACCTACACGTATGTGCATAATTGTAACAAATAATACACCTGCATTGCATATATTTATTTAACTAAATTGTAGCATTTGTGAATTAACAGTTATGCTTAATTTTTAAGTGGGTTTAATATATAATGCAGCCTTGGAAAACAGTGTAATATTTCATGAATTCTCATCCGTGAAATGTGACACTTCCGGTATTGTGCCGGTTAGTCGGCGCGCGCAAAATTAAATCGCGATTTTTAAAAATCAAATTGAGGAAACGAAACAGCCCTAATTTTCTTTTCAGTTTTAGTTATTTTTAGTACATTTAGTACAGCTAAATGAAAATAGGAGATGCTGCTTTGGTAAATAACTGAAATGAAATAATTTTGAGTTGTTTTATACAATTATTTAATGTACTTTTGTATGTATCTGGCCTTTTGTCTTTGCCCTGACATCAGCATTAATATAATGGACATGAAAACATTGTACTGTTCACTGCTCACTACAGTAATGACAGCTCATCTGACTCTGTTCAACTCAGTTGTCCTTTAGAGAAGCTATTTCAGGACAAAGCACAGACAACACGAATAGAATTTTCTGAACCAGCTTCACAGTTTATAGTTTTGCACATCTGTGGCAAAGATCTTCTCATTTATTTGTTGTTTGGATCCGCTTCACGGACTCTTTTCTCTGAACCCACCATGCTCGTCATTAAATTGTTTTTGTTTGTTTCACATCTTCAGAGCATGCAGATGTTGAGCTGGACTCCTCTTGATACAATGAAAGAAAACAGTAAAGCATCAGATACAGTAATTGGGCTTATTTGCATGTGGCTGAATCTTTGGCAGTGTTAGGGAAAATGACTTTTAAAAGTTTCTGAAACATAAATCTCATAAAGTGATATTGTTAGGTTTCTGTTAATGGGAGTTTGGACACAACTCCCATTAGTTGATTGATTACATTGTTAATTGCAAACATTTTGTGTATTACAAGTTTTCTAAAATGTTAGGTTTAAATATGCAACTGAGGCATTGTTTAATGAAAGATGCTCTAATTTGCATACATTTCTAGTACAAAAATCTAAACACTGCATGAAGTCAGTTTCAGAATTCTTGTTTAATTTTTTTTGACATATTAGAGTCAAATGTTTTTACAGAAGGAATTTGGGGTATCTCATTTTGTCAGAAAATACTTGGAACAGGCAGATTTTTGACAGTTTTTTGGGGAATTAAGTGCTATATATGGAAAAATCCCTCTGTAAAAACATTCAGGATGTAGACAAGAATAAAAATGTGAAGTTTGGTGTGTGTAAGTGCTACTGAAGTGGAGATTTATGGCTTAGTGTAGGAGGAAAAAAAAACATATTTTGAAAAAATGGCCTTTAAAAATATGCATTACAGAATTAAACACATTTAAATTATGAATTAAATCCATTCCTTTGCGAACCATGCGGGGAACTGGAAATTCACTGCACAAAGTTATTAAAATTATTTGTTACTGCAACTTTTCTTTTTAAATCAAGCAGTGCATTTAATCAAGCAATTAATGTCCATTTAAATTACACACAATATTAAGAAATCAACCTTTTTATGTCAAAACAACTCATCAAAATAACATTTTCATCTTAAAAAGTTGAATTAAATCAATAAATTAGAATGCAACCATGCGTTTAAGTTGTGCTTTTAGTGTGTGTGTCGTTGTGTTGATGCTACTCTTCAGAATGGAATAATTGTCCTGTCGCTTATCAGCGAGCGCACATGCGGTGTAAGTTATCACCACCCGTGCACTTATAGTTGTGCTGAGCAAGAGAATCAACAGGCTTCAATGGCCCTCTTAAGGAAGCCATCAAGGCTAATCAGGATGATGCGAAAGGCCATCAGTGTAAATCCACAGCCATTTTTCCCCCACAAATAGCTGTGCTTTATGTGTTTATGTGCTGCACTAAAGCCAACATTAAGGCAGAAATGTACTCCTGTAAGATAGGGATATTTTGGCTTAATGGCTTACTTCTGTCATGATGTTTTAAGCAAGCACTTCAGGGAGAGTTCTCTAATGTTCAGCCTTTGATTTTCCACTCAGTCTCTGGCCAATGTGGAGTGCTGCTTTGCAAAAAGATTTTCTTTTTGGAAGAACTGAGCTCTAAGGAAACCATTTAATATAAACCATTGACCGAGAAAAAAGAGTTGCGCATCAATTGTCAATTGTAGCATTTCTTCTAGATCTTGACAATACATTATTGATGTGAGAACTGTTCTGCTGTGTCTGCATCTGTCTGAAAGTATTTCAGTGTCAATTGCACAATAAATTATTGGCGTTAATCTTTCTCAGACATCCGTGACTCCTATTGTTCTGTGTTATATCAATTCAAGATAAATTCATTAAATCAGTGTTCTGGGTTCTTGGGAAGGATCTCTGTCAATGGGATTTGTGGTGGAATGGTAATTAGCACAGAATATTCAGAATATATATAATTCTGGTTTTGCTTATTCTGGTCAAGAACCACATGAAGAGAAGTAGTCAATCTGACCATGATGAGTGTATAATCAGTGACTATTGATTGATATATTGATATTTACTGATTGATTGTTTGGTTGTTTAACTGATTGGTTAGAAGGCTAATGGATTGATTCATTGGAAGATTGATTGACTTTTTTAATTGTTTTGTTGATTTTCTTTGATTTTTGGCAATTTAGAAAGAATGCCAGTCAGGATGAAAAGGTTGAAATGTTGAAACCAAACATACCAAATAAAGTGCTTACTATTTTTGCCTCTTTTTTTAAAGAGAAAATATACTCTTGTTTAGTGTTGTCAAAAATATCGATATTTCGATAAATATCGATACTGAAATATCTGAACGATACCAATACTAAATTTCCCGAAGTATCGATACTAGCCGAGCTGTCACTTTCACTTTTCCACAAAGGCGAGTTTACAAACACCACACGTGACCGCAGTGCCTGTCCCGTCAAATTCAAGCGAACAGAAAGGCGAGCGCGACGTCCCGCGACCGGTGTTTGTTTGATCAAGAACACAGCAGGAGTGCTATCTGGAAATATTTAGGATATGAAACAAACGAACATGGAAAGCCGAAGTACACATGCAAGCCAATATGTAAGAGTTGCTAGCAGTGCTAACAAGAGGTACTAACACCACTAATTTCGCAAAGCACCTGAAAGACAGACACCCGGATCTATATAAAGAAGAACTGTTCTCATTTTAACATTACTGAATCATTAAATAAGATTGCCTATTATTGTTGCTGATATGAGTGTTGTCCCGTTTTTTACTGTAGTTCGTTAATGTAATCAGATTGAGGAATCTTAGACGAGTAAATACTTTAACTGCGTTCAAATGTAAAACAACTACGCTTATTTAAAGTTATTTTAAAAAAAAATCATTACCTAAATTCTGCAATTTGTCTTAATGTCTATCCAGTGAGCAACTGAGCATTGTTTTCGTGTGTGATGCACGCATGTTTGCTTGCATGGATCGGTGATTATGAATCCGGCATTAAAATCTGTTCATCAAATAATGTTAATCTATTAACCAGCATTTATGAACGATGAGCAATGCATTTATTACAGAATATTTGAATCTTTGATAACGGTAGGTAATAAAAATACAACGGATCATGTTAGCTCTGGTCCAATAAAAAAAAAAATGAACAGATATAACTTGGATTTTAATTAGTTAATGTATTAGTAAATTATACTTTAACTTTTAACTAAGATTAATAAATGTTTTGGAGGTATTTTTCATTGTTTATTCATGTTAACTAATGTTAACAAATATATTTTAACATTAACTTAAATTTCTAAGATTAGTTGGATAGTTTAGTTCATTTTAAAAGTGTGGTCTAAAAGGAAAAAAAAAAGTTTACGACCTACACTAACAGTTGTATTTGAACAGCAAATAAAGTATGAAGCTCAAACTCAAATGAAGCTAAGAAGGTGAACAGGGCTGTAGCAGTGTACATGCATATACCTTATTGTCATGTTCTAGACTATATTTATCTTCAAATTAAAAAAGAAATTTACCTCCTTAATATTGTGGCAGTTTTTTTCTCTGTGGTATCGAAAAATAGTATCGAATATCGATATTTTTCAAGGTATCGTATCGAAGTTAGAAATTCCAGTATCGTGACAACACTACTCTTGTTTTCCTCTAAATTAAGATAATTTTACTTACCCCCATTGTTTTAATCAAAAACGAACTAAATTTTGATAGTTTTGATAAAAATACTTTATATCTTTAGCCATTTTGCTTCTCAGGTAAATGCATCTTGATTCAAGAATGTTTAGATATTTTATACACTCTAAAAAAGGCTGGGTTTAAAACAACCCGACTTGGGTTATTTGGCAACCCAGTGCTGGGTAAATATGGGACAGAACAAATGCTGGGTTATTTTGACCCAGCTGGTTGGGTTAAATGTTGGGTTGTTATACTCAAGTTAAATTTTCTTTAAGAATTATTTTATTGCTGGCTTAAAATGGGCTGAAAGATGTCATGACTCCATAACCTGCCCATAAAATGTACTGAGATTGGAGAACATATTTTAACATCAAATTAAATTAAAGGGGTCGTCGGGTGCAAAATTCACTTTTACATGTTGTTTGAAGTTGAACATTAATGTGTGTTGGCAGTTTGTGTACACAACCACCCTACAATGATAAAAATCCATCCAGTGGTATTTTTTTAATCTTTAAAAGTTATATCCCCTTTTTAAAATCAGCTCATTCTGAGATTCTTTTCGGTGTGACGAAACACAAACAGAGGCCACTCCCACGATAGTTGATTGACATGAGAACCTTACCTTGGACCCGCCCTCACTGAGCTGAAACAGTCTGACTCTGATCGCCATTGTGCCGACTCAGGTGCAGGGGAAGACAAGAATGTGTCCGATTGAGCCTCTAAAGATGTAGAGGATTAACATTACTTTTGTTTTTGAAAGGAAAACGCCGATCACGATCTACATATGCATCTATATTTGTGCAAATTATTTGTGATGCAGCTTCACCCACAGCAGAAGTGAGTATAAGGTTTTTAATGCATTTTTGCAAATGGCCTTTCTTAATAATGTGAAGAAGTATATTTCTGTCTTCTGTAGAGGATGCAAAAAGCCTGTGGTCTGACTGTAACTCAACAGCTGGTTTGTTTCGTCAAAGACTGGCTCAACCCAGCAATCGGTAGAAAAAAATAACCCAGCATTAAAAATTACCCAGCAGCTTAGTTACAGAAAAACTACCCAGCACATGGATAAAAAAAAAAAAAATATTAAAAGCCAATAAAATGATTCAACGAGCTGAACCCAGCATTTTTAGAGACAAAAGCAACAATTTCTGCATTTGTAGAATTATTATTTGTGATATTTCACTTTGTTACAAAAATAATGCATATTTCTGTCTTCATTTCATTACTTCCATGTGGCATTGTTTGATGGTAAATTATTGAGCTTTTAATGGGAGTGAAAATGTGTGTACATTTTAAGCTTCTGTTGGAAATTGTGTTAATATTTCTCTTATTATAAATCTTCTAATATACTGTAAACTTTCCAAATATTAAAAGAAAAGTAGCCAGTTAGACTGAATCTTTTTTTGGAGCTTTTACCATTTTTCTGTGCAAAATGCATTAAAGACCATTCATTCTAACAGCAATTTCCAGCAAAAAAAGCAACCAAAAGTAATTTATTTTCAACTAGAGCTGGCAATTTTATGCAACAGGAGTGACAGAGATGGTTGGAATTCATCCTTGTGTGAATATGCAGCATAATGATGAGGCTGTTACCTGCAGAAGTGAAGATGGTGAAGCTCACTTGATTCGTCCTGATACAGATGCATACATCAGTGAGTAAGAGCGCTCAGTAGCACCAGCAATACAGCAGCTGGGTGACCTGCAGCCATTTAGTCGCTGTCAGGGTGAACAGCCCTTCAGGCGCTCTGAGGACGACGCACAAGCTTCCCGTTTGAGGATGAGACTGTTGTCATTACATAAATCACAGTTCTTTTCAAGAGCCCATTTAAAATACAATGCATTTTAATTCACACCAAGTTGAAGTTTCTTTCTATTCACTGCTTGTAAATCCTGTTGCTTTATAAATGAGATAGTTGATGGGTGTTTGTAGTTTGAGAAAAGCTCTTCGTTTCGTGTGCCCAGAGTCATCTCAGCCATGATTCAGCACAGGAGACGTTATGAGCTGCAGATGATGGATAACACCACTGAGAATATGACTTATCTCTTTCTTCCCTGGGGAAAGTGATTTAGCTCCATTTTTGCTCTTTTATCCCCAATTGTTTTGAAGAGCGTGGTAGTCAGAGGATGGGGAATAATGTGCGGTTGAATCGAAACCTCCTGCGGAGGGATGAATTCTCAATTCATGGCTTTTTTTGTGTGTGATTTGATTGCTGTAGGAGCAGGTAAACATTTTGATCCAAGTGACGTCTTTTTAGCCTGACAAACCAGACCCACATAAATGTAGGGTCTGGGCACTCTCCATAGACAGGGTTCAACCGGAGGGGTGGGATAAACGGTTGTCTTTCAAACTCCCTCTCCACGCAATAGGATAGCGAAGAACAACGAAGAAGGTGACGTAGTCAGAGCGATGGAATAGAGAGTTCCATGCATGTGTGTTGTGGAAAAGTTTGATGAAGAGATGCCTCTTTTAACTGGTCTTCCATAAGAGCTATCAGCGGTGAAACAACAATCACTAGCGGGTTGTGGCAGAGTCCATGCGCTTCCCACCAGTGGAGCTAGCTAGTAGATCAAACTTTTGCCATATCCGGTTGGCAAAACTCCAAATACATCCTTCTTTTGTAAGAACGACCTCAGTGCAGTTTCTTGTTCTTTTCTCAGAGAAAAGCTTAACTTCAAGTCTTTCAGAGTGGCGGCCAAAGCCGATTCGAAAGAAAGTTGTTCACTAGCAGCAGCCATCGCTCACGCGTAATTCACGAAACCAGAGAATGTCTGACGGAACTTATGGTCGCAGGTCAGTCGTCATCATGTTAAGCCCACCCACCGACTCGTGATTGGCCTGGTTCATCTTGGATTTTTCGAAATCTCAAGTGAACTGAGAGTAACTAGACTGCCCTTGGAAGCAACTGTAATGCTAGATTCTAGGCTAACGTCTTTTAATGCAACACCTGAACCGTATGTTTCCTTAGCAGAGATGTCATAAGCAAGTGCAAAAATACTGGGGAAACTGGAGTAAAAAATAGACACAGGACACAGAACACAGAAGAAGTGAAAGATGAGTCTCACCCTTTTCCAATTCTGAGTGAGCTGCATTGCTGTCTGTAGTCCTTAGAAGTGTTGGGAGTAACACATTACAAGTTAATCAGGTTACATAATCAGATTACTTTTTTGAAGTAACTAGTAAACTAGTAAAGAGGTTCTTCTTCAGGCTGAGGCTTTTTGTTATGAAAGGGTGGCCAAAAATATAACTTTTTGGTTTTCTTTGTTAAAAATAAATAAGCAACCCCAGCTGAAGTGTCAAAAAGTAAAGTTAAGTAAGTTACTTTTTTTATAGTGATGCAATATTGTAATGCATTGCTTTTAAAAGTAACTTTCCCCAACATTGGACCTTAGTCAGTGTAGTGCAGGGATAGGCAACATCGCTCCTGGAGTGCCGATGTAATGCAGAGTTTAGCTCTAACCCTGAAAAAAACTCACCTGTTTTTAGCCCTAGACTGTATTCAAAATCACCCCCTATACCCATAAATAGGGCACTATTTAAGGGGACAGCAATTTGTAGTGGTGTCTGAAACCATGGACGCTCTCGAATGCACAATGCACCTCAAAAATTAGTGTGCAACCAAGGCACTTAGGGTGTGTTCATGGCTGCCATATTCAAGTGTCACTCCAAACCGAAGTGCTCAAAACTATCCACTTTAAAGGGCACTTTGGAATGAAGGATTTCAAAGGGTACAACTGATGAACACTTCGGGCCCCCATGATCCTTTGCATGATGACGGCACCTCCGTATGGGCACAGAATGCCAATGCAGAAGGGACTTCAAGAAACAAGTTGTTTGGTCCCCTAGACCCTTCAGCCCTTCGAATCTCTCACTCCGGAGGGTAAATCCTTTAAAGGGATTAGGGAATAGGGATGAGCCCCTCCAAATGGAACACAGAAAATATGTAAGATTTTTAAAATAAAATATCTAAAAACCACTAAAACAGTGTTGTATATTTTGCTGAAATGTGTACTTACATCATTCCAGATGTTTCAAACAATGTTTAAATCCACAGAAATAAGCAATATTAAATAGTATAACGGACCATGTCACGTCGCCTGCCAATGACATTTTTTTTTTCTATTTACAGTCGTGGCCAAAAGTTTTGAGAATTACATAAATATTGGAAATTGGAAAAGTTGCTGCTTAAGTTTTTATAATAGCAATTTGGGTCCCACTTTATATTAAGTGTCCCTAATACCTGTGAACTTACATGGTAATTAGATGTGTACGTAGCATGTAACTACAGTGTATGTACACATTGGTACATTGTATCTACAGCTCTAATACTGGTGTAATTACACACATGTAACAACTCACTGAATAGCATTTGTAAGTACAAATGTGTAACAGGACATTGGTAACAACACTTTTTTCACTTCTGGAAGTACACATGTGTAACAAGAATTATGTAACTACATTTTGTAACAACAATATGTACTCACAGAAGTATTTACACTTCCACACAGTCTTCAATACTGCAGTTACCAGTTTGGAATACCCTGAAACATTATTGAAATCGTGATGATTCCTATGTAGGCTACGTATAATTTTTTGTATTCATGTATTTGTGAACACTGAATTAGAATTAAAGTATCAATTTGTTATACCAGTGTACTTACATGGTAACTCCTCAGGAACTGTTTACTTTATATAAAGTGTAAAATGGTCACAACTTACTGAGTAATATATAAAATGTAAACCTCTGTGCAACACTTTAATTTCAGTGTACTTACATGATAACTCCTCAGGAACTGTCTACTTAATATAAAGTGTAAAATGGTCACAACTTACTGAGTAATATATCAAATGTAAACCTCTGTGCAACACTTTAATTTCAGTGTACTTACATGATAACTCCTCAGGAACTGTCTACTTAATATAAAGTGTAAAATGGTCACAACTTACTGAGTAATATATCAAATGTAAACCTCTGTGCAACACTTTAATATCAGTGTGCTTACATGATAACTCCTCAGGAACTGTCTACTTAATATAAAGTGTAAAATGGTCACAACTTACTGAGTAATATATCAAATGTAAACCTCTGTGCAACACTTTAATTTCAGTGTACTTACATGATAACTTCTCAGGAACTGTCTACTTAATATAAAGTGTAAAATGGTCACAACTTACAGAGTAATATATCAAATGTAAACCTCTGCAACACTTTAATTTCAGTGTACTTACATGATAACTCCTCAGGAACTGTCTACTTAATATAAAGTGTAAAATGGTCCAGCCTGGTCTCATTGTTTATACGTTGGTATTTATACGTATTTTTAGATGCACAATTTAGATGTATTTCAACGTTTAAAATGTACAAATAGCTACGTATGTTTTGCTAAAAACGTAAAATATTTACGTATCTTTCATTTCATTAAATATTCGTATCAGTGCCTTTTTATCATTTTATTAATACGCGATTTACATTTTTAGCCCCCTTAACCTACCCCCAAACCTAAAGCCACCCATTTTATAGCAAATATAAAAGGATATAAATCGTAACTGACAAAAATATATGCAGGGAAATTACCATTTTTACTAACAATATAGCATAAAAATATTTTTATAGTCACTAATCACACTCCTACCTCTAAACCTAACGTTAACCATATCTCTCTCAGTACAGTAATAAAAAAAAAATGACAGACAGAAAATTGCAATTACAATTTTTTTAATTAATGCAAAAATATCAACAGCCATACCAAAAAGTAATCCAAATGGCGATGCTTTTGCAGCCGCAGTCCTCTCTGGCAGAATACAGTAGGTTTGTTTGAGGTGCAGAGCAGAATTAAAGTTATTATTCGCTGAAATATTATCCAGATTATTTTCCTGATCCTCTCCGTAAATGCGGCCAAAGAGTATGCGCCCGCGCAACATTCAAACATATTTCACCAGAAACACGGCATGTCGTAAACTGTGACGAATGCTGGCGAGAGCCAATGAGAGCTCGATTTTCCTGCCGTAAAAACTGCCGTTTCCTGACGCGGTTGTATTTGAATTCGTAAAATAAAGATAAAGATTTGAATTTGGGCATGTTCCTCGCAATGGTATGGATTCTGAAGATCTGGATTATAGCGCACAAATAAAATTGTTTCATTTTATAATTATGATGCGTGTTCGGTGTATTTTATGGTTTTATTGTTAGTCGCAGGGATGTCAGAAAACGCCTGCTGTGTCCCACCGCTACAAACGAAGTTAATATTACATAAATGGTTAAACGATTGTAGAAATGTTATTTATTTTAAAGGTTTAAAGTGTAGTCTTGTTAAACATTATGCTTACATATGCTTGGAAACGAGTTGGCAACAGAAATCACACAGAACAGGATGGAACGTTATAATTTCATATTAAGTAAACTATTTAATAATGCATTTGAAAACACAGTTTATATATTACTCTGTAGGTTGTGACCATTTTACACTTTATATTAAGTAGACAGTTCCTGAGGAGTTACCATGTAAGTACACTGGTATAACAAATTGATACTTTAATTCTAATTCAGTGTTCACAAATACATGAATACAAAAATTGTATGTAGCCTACATAGGAATCATCACGATTTCAATAATGTTTCAGGGTATTCCAAACTGGTAACTGCAGTATTGAAGACTGTGTGGAAGTGTAAAAACTTCTGTGAGTACATATTGTTGTTACAAAATGTAATTACATAATTCTTGTTACACATGTGTACTTCCAGAAGTGAAAAAAGTGTTGTTACCAATGTCCTGTTACACATTTGTACTTACAAATGCTATTCAGTGAGTTGTTACATGTGTGTAATTACACCAGTATTAGAGCTGTAGATACAATGTACCAATGTGTACATACACTGTAGTTACACGCTACGTACACATCTAGTTACCATGTAAGTTCACAGGTATTAGGGACACTTAATATAAAGTGGGACCGCAATTTGCATATACATAATGCACTGTGCGAGTTGTAAAAGCAAGTAAGTTTCCCCAACACTGGACCTTAGCCAGTGCAAGGTTGGTCCTGGAGTACCGATATCCTGCAGAGTTTAGCTCCAACCCTGAAAAAAAAAAATCAGTTTTTAGCCTTAGGCTATATCCAAAATCGCCCCCTATACCCCTAAATAGGGCACTATTTGAAGGGACAGCCATTTTTTGTGGTGTCCGAAACCGTAGTGGATTTTCTCAAGTGCACTCATTCAATCCCACAATGCACCGCAAAAACGAGTGTACAACTGATATACACTCAACGGCTAGAGATAACCCATAATGCACTGTGAGAGTTGTGCGCCAATTGAATTCCCATGTTTTGCAAGAAGATGGTGCCCGCAGCTGAATCATCCATCCATTCATTTTACAACAAGCTCGTCCATGGCGTAATACAGTGTAATACAACACAGGTACAAATTCATTGTAAATTGATTATTAATTTGTTTAATTAGGGTTTATGCATAATTTCCGTTATAGAGTTCAAGATAAATCATTTAATCTTACTACTGGAGCTGCCAGTTTCAAATGATTATTAAACAGCAAGCTATGCAAAATGCGGCAGTCCTTTCGGTGTGCTCAGTGTCCGAATTCACTCACTTGTTTTCATTCACTCCTTTAAATGGACTGTATGAATGGACTAATGTAGGGAATAGTGAATGTATAGGTATAGGGGGGCGATTTCGGATTTAACCCAGAACGTGTAGCGCCGTATTTAAGCACCACATCTAACCTAAGGTCTGTTGCATACATAGGCCTATTAAAGGAGCTTTGGCATGTACAGCGACTAAGTTGTCTGTTTAAGGGAATGTTAGTGACAATGAACAATAGCAATGGCAATTATGCAAATGAGCAGCAGACATGGATCTGCCTGATACACCTGGATACAGGAGTAAAACAGAAACACCTATTAGTGACCAACCACTCAGAGACTTTGGAACCTAATTTTAATTGCCTAAATTGAAATGAAATGCCCCTTAAGGCAGCATGCTGAAAAAAATAAAATACAATAACTTGGCCCACATGGAGTCTTGCTCCCGCAGAACCCCAATTTAAAAAGCTATAATTTACAAAGCTCCACAAATCCTCTGCCCCTGGTGTGTTCACTTTGTAAATATTTTAGCTAATATAATATTGCTTTTGGCTACCAATACTCTCAGCTCAGCACAGAAGAAGTTTGCATGTTCTGTCTGGTCATAAGTGAACAATTTGTGTTTGCAATGTGATTTTTACTACTTCTGTAGTTGTACTGTATTGAAAAAAAAAAGTACCTTTTCATTGAACATTGATGGAGCATTACATTTTGTGAGAAGGGAACTCCAGTTTTTTTATTTTATTTTTTCCCTCATCACCACCAGCATTTTTGATCATTCTCACAAAACTTTCATGGCCTCCAGAATATTTTGTCGTATGAATATTTCAACATGCAATATGTCAAAAGAAAAAGAGTTTTATTTTATCTTCAGACATTCTCTTTTTTTAATTAACAAGTTGGGAAAGTTTTATTTAAAAAAGCAACATTTTGAACAAAAAGCAGAGAAAATCTGCTTTTGGCCTTTTACCTCAAACTTAGAAGACTTGCAAGCAAGGGGAAAAAGCCATCCAGTACTATGTTTTGTATAATATTTAAATTAATACTTGTTTAAAACAATCAAGTTTGTACCATATTCTGTTT
>NC_133372.1:17011930-17056175 GCF_049309525.1 Garra rufa
CCTCCACAATTCCCACAGTAAAAGGAGAGCCACACAACAAAAGAGCAAGATCCATATAATACTGTAAAGTCCAGCCCGGTTCAAACATGGGCATGAGGGAAGCCAATGGCTCTAAGAGTCCTCCACGGAAGAAAATCATCAGGCATTGATCATCCATGGAAGACAGATTTGCCAATTCAATGAAGGCCATGACATAATCCTCAATTGTCCGCTCACCCTGCTTGAGAAGCATGATCTGCACCGTTGGATTCATGCTGGAACCGGATGACACCATAAAGCCGCTGGATCCTTGTGTCGGCGAAGTCTTCTGTCACAAAGGAGGTCTGGAGACTTGCGGATCCATTTGCAGCATTTATTTAGGAGGGCATGGTAAACAGACAGGGTCAATCATCGGCAAACAACAACAACGAGGATAATCCAAAGAGTAGTCAAACACAGGCAGAAGGTCGGGGCTGGCAGCGAGAATCAAAACACGGGGAGGAGTCCAGGATTCAAACACAGGGAAAACAAACACGGAAAGAAACGCTCGGAAATAAAGACCATACGGAACAATAAGACTTCGCGAAGAGCTGTGTGTGTGAGTGGCTTAAATGCATGAGAGTCAATGTGAAACAGATGTGTGCAGCAATCAGTGCAGTGGGAAACGAGGAGCAGGTGTGTGCAGTGATTGGTGCAGTGGCTTATGGGGATTGCAGTCCAGAATGTGTGTGCAAGAGTTCATGAAGACAGGATAGACCACATATGTATATATATAATTGAATCGTAGTGTAGCGACACAGGCAATATGCAATGAAGGATTTTTTTTAATTGAATACTCAAATAGAATCGAGGAATCGTTACAGCCCTATACCGAAGTCAATTATTCCGCTTTTACTACGGTTACCACACCTCAATACATCAATCAGATTATATATTTCAAGATATTTGTCCGGTTTTTGTCCTTAAAACGCTATTGTGAGTAGGATTAATTTTCTTACACAGCTCATCAAATGCCGTAGTGACTAATTCCAAAATGTCATTTTAGATCTAGCAACAACATTTGGGTGTTTGATAGCAAACTAATGCAGTTAATAATGAAGTTTAGACAGAACGACAGACAAGCAGACAGACGGGCAAGAGGGAGGGAGAGAGATATAAAGTTTGTAAATTACCTCTCTGAGTCTGTGTGTCTCTCAAAAGTGATCGGCAGCAGTGTCTTTACTGATAGTTAAACTTTAAGTTAATTTTCTTCAAGACCACATTGTTGTTACCTCGCATGTGAGAACTGTCATGTAGTTTTTAAGTTAATTGTCAGAGCAGCACTAACAACATTAGCGTGTATGCTAACGTGTGTGCAAGAGAGAGTGGGAGAAATAGAGTATGTGCTTTCCGTACATAATAAAACGTAATTTTTTGGCAAAAACATGGAAATAATCTGTCGTTTTTATCCTATTGTTTACTCTATTTATTTGTTTGGCAGTTGTTTGCCAGTGTCGTTGTGGGTTTTGGTTATTTTGTTGTTTTAGGCTGTAAGGACCTTTGAAATAACCATCGATCTATATAATGAAATATTATAGATCAGTGGAAATAACTAAAATCGTGTGGCGAAGTGATATAGACATGTAATGGAACTACGTTCGCCGTGCATTTCCCTGAAAATAATGCACACCATTAGAACATTTGTCAGCCAATCAGATTTAAGCATTCAACAGCCCGTAGTATAATATTAATGATTATACTGAAAGTAATTTTTATATTATTGCATTCTTAATTAATATTCTATGATTATTTTTGCTTAAAAAACTGCAATCTAATCATATTAACTTGAAATAAACCTGCTTTCAAGTAGGGTTTGAGACCTGTTGCTGTGACAACAATGTGACAACAATTCTGAGATAAGTTTCAAAGAAGTCAAATCATCAACAATTATAGATTACTCAGTAACCCATAAACAATATTTAAAAAAGAAAAAGAAAAAATCATGTCGCCTAAAGACTTTGATTTTCTTTGAAAACCTTCCTTTTTGAACTCTTTTCACCAAGTTCATATCAAATTGTCATCAGAACATGCTGGCATAAAGTAATGGTTTTTTGTGTTAATTACTACATCAACGAATTTGATGGTATGATGCCAAACTGCATCTGAAGTACCTCTGCAAAGCGTAGCCTCATTTATGAAACAAACGTATGGCAGAAAATTGGGCGTACAGTCGTTTCTACGCAGAACTTGGAATTTATCAATATGGACGTGAGCGGTGGCTATGCTCAAATCTCACGTGTGGTCTGAACTCATGTACGCAAGTTTTTGAGTTACCTGAATTTGTGTGCAGCAAAGAGAATTTCAGAGAATTGTATAATGACAGCATTTTGTTCATTTAAATTATTTTCCTGGCCAACAAACATAGCTTTTTTAATTATTTTAGGGTGTTTTATATGCACAAATGGCAGCATAAACAACAGTTTGTTGTGGATTAAGGAGAACTAAATAGGCTATAATGTTTATAAATGTATTTAATGTACATACTGTAAATGAATAACATTGTTTGCATATATAATGTTAAAAGGTGTCTTCAGAGTAAGATCAATTTCTCTGTCATGCGTTTACTTCCTCTTTTTGGCTGGGTTTGTTTCTCCGTGATGTAAACTTTAGGGGCAAGGCTTCAAAACCGGGATGTTTTTAAGGACTTGATATTTAAATGACGATTGTTTTCAGCCGCCACATTTATCAACATACGATCATTCATACAACGGGATTGCCGGCATTTCACAGATGCACTTGCATCTGTGCTCGTTTCTACGTTAGATTAATAAATGAGGCCCATTCACACCAAACTTTGTGCATCATTGTCACCTCATACTGACAACACCACATTTGATCACAGTGCCACTTATAAGTGATATGCCATTAAATTATATTACTAGCAGTGGTGTATGTTAACTTTTTTGTATATAGCACTCTTGCTACAGAGGTTGAAGGTTTTGTAGCACAGACCACACAAATGCAGCACAAAAATAAAACATTTGTTACAATCTCTAAAAACAACCACAAGTAGTACAGTTCATCACTTAAAAAGGCTAATATTACATACAGGCCACACAAAGAACCTTAACAAGAAATGTTTTAGACAAACATTTTCCTTATTTGCCAAAAATGGTCAAAAAATGATAAAGAATGCTAGGTATGATATGCTTGTTTGTAAGGCTTAACAATTAGGCCAAAATGTTGTTTTTATCTGTCAATATGACTAATAAAAATATAATAATATGAATATTATTATTACTAAATAAAATTTAATAGTTCAATAAAAAAATAATAATTTTAAAATGTAAAATTGTCTAATTAATATAAATTTATGGTAATAACGTTAGTATAGTTTAAAGGTTCCATACTGTCAAAATCAAAATTTCCTGGCTTTTTTCATGATAACTGACGTCTAGCGGCTATGTAACTACCATCTAAGTTTCAAAATAGTCAATCCACAGTAAAATGCACACAGCCTGCATAAAGTAGCTGTTCCTTTTCACGAGCCGCTGTGACTTCCGTAAAAATGTGACGTCTGATCTACTCAGTCAAGTCAAGATTATTTATACAGCGCTTTTTACAATACAAGTTGTGTCAAAGCAACCTTACAGTATTAAAATAATAAAGTAAAATGTCAATAATAATGCAAAAGTTCCATATTGCAACAAAGTCAAATTGGGGAGGACTCATCTGGTTCCCATGGCCTTGTGCCGGTGGCCGTTTAGGGTAGGAGTTCTTTCTTGATGATCTGTCTCTGGGGCTCATCTACTCAGTCACCGCCTTCAGTCACCACCCCGAGCACCAACCACCGCCCCACCCTCCTTTTGTGAAACCCCCGACAACATCACGTCCATTTTATTGCTAAGCAACAACAACACGAAAACAAGTCGAGAAAACGCTATTCAGTCAATGGATGTCAGGAAACTACATCATTGCACAGGCTTCCGAACAACGTTAATATAAAAGACCACTGGCACGTCAACTCTTCACGTCAACCTCTTTCACACAGCCATTCCGGAAAATACACGGATAGTGTGTCCCATGATTTGTTCCGGAATTGTTTCATTTGGTTCATTCACAGTAGGGTTGGGTCGATAGACGATGCCATCGTCCATCGCCGATGGCCGATAGACATCACGATGCTGAGCCGGCATCGCGATCCTCCGCCCCGCCGCAGCAGCAGCAGCAACCCTCTTGCAAAAAACACACACTTAATCACACTATATAGCCAAATGAAATGCATGCTTTCAATTTCCGCATCTTTACATATTTTATTATTATTATTATGAGGAAATAATAACAAGGAAGTTGTTAGCGATCACAATACAAATTACAGTGAACTCCAAACGAATTACACAAACTAGTTTGTTTACATTAATAAATGAGGCATACAAAAAACAGCAGAAAAAAAATCAAAATAAATTTAATTAAATTAGATTAAATGAACTACACCAAATATACCCTTTTCATGGTTTATAACGAACAGAGCTTGGAATAAAAAACAAGAGAATATATTTTTTTCGATCGAAATATGAACGTACAATACAAAGCCTAGTATACATTATAAATAACAGTTTATCATTCAAATACATTGGGAATATGGAAACACTTGGATTTGTGCCGAATTACAGAGGTACGTGAGCCAGTGATGAGCTGGTTGATCCAAAATGAGCGGGTGCCTGCGGTCACCCGCGGTTAGGCCTATGAGTCATCCAAAAATATTTTTAATGATATTCAGGTCGCGGCCGGTCGTGTCGTTTGAAATAAAGATGCCAATTAAACCTTTGTAATTTATATAGTACGCTACTAGACACTTTTCTATGAAATACATAGGCCTACACTTTATTGGCTGAATAATATTTACCCTTTGAATGTTGAGCGTTATTAACTTTTGAATAAATGCTGACGCGGGACAAAATGCCCGATTTCCCAACACGTTGAACTGAGCAATGCCATTGTACCATTTTAATAGGCTACTTTTAAACACATATAGCTCAGTAATGTCAGTTTTATGTATTTTCTGAGAGGAGGTGGGATTTTTGTTGGGAAAGTCGGGGGAGAGACGCACACTTCGATTAGACTGGATAAACACATGCAGCATCTTAACTGTTAAGAAAATGGTATAAATGTCTCGAATATTTTGATTATGTCTGTCACGTATCTGGTCTATCCTGTCATCATGAACTCTTGCACCACACTTCATGGACTTCATTCCCCACAAGCCACTGCTCTAATCACTGCATTCACCTGCTCTCACTTTACTAATTACTGCTCACAGCTGCACCTCATCACACTGTCTGCATTTAAGCCACTCACACACACAGCCACCTTGCGAAGTCTTATCGTTCCATATGGTCGTAATTCTAAGCGTTTTTCTCTGTGTTGGATTATCTGTGTATGACTCTGGACTGTGTACCCCGTTGACGATTCCTGCTTCCTGCCATTGCGACCATTCCCTGTCTATCGAACTGTTTCCCGGATTACCTACGTTGTTCCTGTTTTCTGGTGATTATTCTGACCTGTTGACGATTCTAATAAATGCTGCAAATGGATCCGCACGTCTCTGACCCTCCTTGTGACAATGTCCAATGCTTCTCTTTCTCTTTGGAATTATTAGACACATTTCACTATGTCTTTTCAAATGCCTAGGTCTGTTTAATTTCCTTAATTATAAAATTTCTAGCACTATTTTTAAACGTTTATTCAAGCAATAATATGTAAATTATCTCATGTATATGCTTGTTTAAAACCAGGGATTAAAAACGAATTCCAAGTAAAAACTGTATTTTTCTTTAAATTTCCAGAGAGCGAAACGAACGAAATTAAACATTACTTAATAAATTCAAGGCACTATAATTTCCTTATTCATTTGATACAACTATTATAGCTATACAATTAATATAGGCTATATAAAATAATATTATTTTGGCATATTCGTGATTCCTGAATTTATATATGAAAACTTCGTTTTGAAGTGCATTCGTTATGTTTGTAAAAGAAAACTTTAAAAATTAAGTTGATGTAATATTCTTGATAAATTTTAGAAGAAGTAAAAAATTAAGAAAAAAGGAATTAGCTTGTAGTCTATATATATTTAGGGCTATAGGCTATCTTTTTCTTAACTTCTATTACACTGTAGATCGAAATAAAATAATTCTTGATCATATTTAACATCGGAGAATCACTGACATAATTTAGAGTACTTCGAAAACGAAACTATTTAAATCAAGGAAAGACAAAATAAATCACAACAAGAACAATCTGTATTTTTCTTGTAATCAAGAACATTTCTTTTGACAAAATTACCTAGTTAATGCCGAATGGTGCATTCCCACCGCATAGCCGCATATAGGCTGAACTGCTGTCAGTCGCCAATATTAAACATGTGGATCAGGATGCGGGTCGGGTACAATATTTTCTTTATTTTTTTGCGGCCCGAGTTGCGGGTGGGTTAGATGAAAACGTCGGTCGGGTTCGGGTTGTTTATACATTGACCCGCGCATCACTGACGTGAGCCCAGCGCCTGTTATTTTTAGTTTCGCTTTGTTTTGGTTTCTTAACTTAGTTTCATTCTGAATAACGATTCATTTTGGATTCAGGGTAACTAACTTATAGCTATGTTTATAGTGTTTATAATGTTAATACATAATAATATTTCGCTTGATGTGGTATTATTTCTGATATTACACTTTCTCTCTAAACATTCTGCTGCTCATTAAATGTGTTTGGAGAGAGTGGGTTAAGCAGTAAGCAATCAATGAGAGCGATTTTGAACTTAAAAAAAAGCTTTAAAAATCCCGCTCAATGGTGGAAACGATGCCATCGTCCATCGCAATGTTTCACATTAGACATCGTACGATGCCAAATTGGTCGACATCGCCCAACCCTAGTGTGTATTAGGGTTGGGTCGATAGACGATGCCATCGTCCATCGCCGATGGCCGATAGACATCACGATGGTGAGCCGGCATCACGATTCTCCGCCCCGCCCCACCCCCGCCGCCGCAGCAGCAACCAGCTCGCGAAAAACACACACTTAATCACACTATATAGCCAAATGAAATGCATGCTTTCAATTTCCGCATCTTTACTTATTTTATTATTATTATTATGAGGAAATAATAACAAGGAAGTTGTTAGCGATCACAATACAAATTACAGTGAACTCCCAACCGAATTACACAAACTAGTTTGTTTACATTAATAAATTAGGCATACAAAAACTAATAATCAAAATAATTTTAATTAAATTAGATTAAATAAACTACACCAAATATGCCTTTTTTATGGTTTTACCATAACGCACAGAGCTTGGAACAAAAAACAAGAGAATATATTTTTTTCCATCAAAATACGAACGTACAGTACAAAGCCTAGTATACATTATAAATAACAGTTTATCATTCAAATACATTGGGAATATGGAAACACTTGGTTCCCTTTCGATACTTTCACTCGTACTGCGTCGAAGACGCTATGGGAAAAGCTCCTTTTCTCCTGAGACTGAAGCATTTCAATAACGCAGTGTAACTGCACGGCCATTGGTTCGTGCAGTGATAAAAAGACGAACCAATGGCTCGGCAGCGGAGCTGCACGAGCCTATGGCGATGATTCGCGCCCGATCGCGCCAAAAGGGGCGGAGTATCTGGCTATATAAGCGTGCATTTAGCCATAGGATCTCAGATCCTTCTCCTTCAGCGACGACTTCTTTGCTGATCTACGAGACTTGATGCTACTCGCCGTTGACACGCCTTCGCAGCGGATCAAGCTGAACGAGAGACCCTCTCTGCTCGTCTGATTAGCCGCTTCTCCGCCGCCTTCAGCGTCGCAGCAGCAGCGGTCCCAGCTGATCCCCTGCCGCCATCCGGTGAGTATAAAAGGGCTTATTTCTAAGAAGTAAGTTCTAAAAGAGCAAATTTTCTAGCGACGTTGTTGCAAATGTCGCGATGCGAGTGGCTCGTGCAGGGCTCTGCACGATGTAGAAGGGCAGTGAGTGCCGCTCACTGAGACGGAATGCTGTCGCTGACAGTTTGAGTCTCGCTCTTTTCGCTCGCTAACCCCGTTCTCCCGTTTCTTATCTCTCAGCAAGGCTCGGAGAAAGAGACAGTGGAGTCAGGGAACTAAACAACAGGGTTTGAACGATCGTACGCCGGCAGTGAGCCCGCGTGCTCGCTCTTCCCGTTGCCTTTGATCTGACAAGCTCGCATTTGTTTGTGTGTGTGTGTTGCTAGGGAGACGGACTGCGTTCACTACGAAAGCCCGGTCCGCTCGCAGAAGGCGCTCCAGCTCTCATGTCTCTCTCCTCCCAGTAATCTCGGAGGAAGCAGCAGCGAGTTGTGAGCTGAGCAATCATGCACGAGCATTCTCATGCCGACACATATTGTGCAAGCTTTATTGATTTGCCAGCGTGTGTTACTCGCGAGGATCAGATGCACTCGTTACACGAGCGGCTTTAATCCTCCCTGGCAGATCAGAGCGAAGCACTGTTACATCTATTACTGACGGCTTTGCTTTCGTGTATGCGTCGCTTATGCCGCGCTCACAGAGGCGAGCTGCTTTCATTATTAATAGTATGGACATGTTCGCTCGCGGGAGTCGCCCCGCCTCCCCCTTCTCACGTTTCTCTTCTCTCAGTTACCTCGGAGAAAGAAACGGTGAATGCGCGATCAGACTTAAGTGACGTAACGCCGGCAAAGCCCCGCGTTCGTCACTCTGTGCAGTCTTTGATCAGTGTTATGTGAGGATCTGCGCCTCTCGCCTTATCGAGCGGCTCTATCCTTCTGAGCAAATCGGAGCAGAAAGCTGTCACCTATGATTCTATATTGCTGACAGCTTCATATTTCAGTGCGCCTCTCGCCTGGGCCACGCCCACGCTGAGGTTGCATGCTCTGAGACAGACAGCTCTCTCTGCGAGTGTTTACGTCTGGATCTGCTTTGCTCACAGCTCGATTTCTCAATGAAGACGGCCCCGCCCCTCCCTCGTCTGCTACGAGCAGAACTGAGAGGATGTGCGCAGCGTTTTAAACTGCCTATGTTTATACAAAGATCATCAGTACTCCTCTTTTTGAGCGGTTTGATCTTTTTAGGTGGATTAAAGGAGAATGCTGTCACTGTGATCATTACTGACAGCTTCAATTTGGATGCGTCCTGGCCACGCCCACGCTGAGGCTGCGCTCGTTGAGACGATGAGTGTTATGTCTCGCTGGCGGCTCGTTTCTCAGTGAAGACGGCCCCGCCCCTCCCCTCGTCTGCTACGAGCAGAACTGAGAGGATGTGCGCAGCGTTTTAAACTGCCTATGTTAATACAAAGATCATCATTACTCCTCTTTTTGAGCGGTTTGATCTTTTTAGGTGGATTAAATGAGAATGCTGTCACTGATCATTACTGACAGCTTCAAATTGGATGCGTCTGGGCCATGCCCACGCTGAGGCTGCGCTTGTTGAGACGATGAGTGTTATATCTCGCTGGCGGCTCGTTTTCTCAGTGGAAAATGTTGTGACCCCTGGGCCCTTTCTGACAGCGTCCTCACAACCTGCCATTGTCATAACGGTCAGTTGCTCGAACCAATGCAACCCCATGCCACGCGGGCCGAGGCCTGGCAAGCCATCCCCGGAGTGTCAAATGGGTTCTGGGCATAATAGAACGAGGTTACACACGTCAGTTCGCTTGAAGACCACCACGCTTCAGTGGGGTCTCCACCTCAGTTCACAGCAAAGACGTAGAAGTTTTGCGTACGGAGGTGAGGAATTTGTTGGCAAAGGTGCCGTAGATACGGTTCCCCCAACACAGAGCGAGTCAGGCTTCTACAGCCGTTTCTTCCTCGTTCCAAAGAAGGATGGCAGTCTAAGACCCATCCTCGACCTCAGACGTCTGAATCGCGCCCTCATGAGACGGCCGTTCAGAATGCTTACGCTAAAGCAGATCCTCTCGCAGATATGCACAGAGGACTGCTTTTGCTCACTGGATCTGAAAGATGCATACTTCCATATCCAGATTGCCCCCCGTCACAGGCAATTCTTGAGATTCGCCTTCGAGGTATTGGCTTATCAATATACAGTCCTTCTGTTCGGACTGTCCTTAGCTCCCCGCACGTTTACGAAGTGCATGGACGCAGCGCTTTTCCCCCCTGAGACAGATGGGAATCCGCGTCTCGAATTACCTCGACGACTGGCTCATCCTGGCCCAGTCGGAGGACGAGCTAATACACCACAGATCCATAATCCTCAGCCACTTAGTGTGCCTAGGACTCAGGGTCAATTTTGCCAAGAGCGTGCTGTCTCCCAGCCAACGTATTTCATTCCTGGGAGCAGTTTTCGACTCAACCCGAATGGAGTTGCGCCGCAACGAGCCCAGGCTATTTGCAGGCTCGCGGCCTCCTTCAAAGTCGGAGCCCTTCGCCCTCTCAAGGCTTTTCAGAAGATGCTCGGCCTGATGGCCTCGGCATCCCCAGTACTTCAGTTGGGCCTGCTTCAAATGCGCCCTCTGCAGTTCTGGCTGAAACCAAAGGTTCCTCCTCAAGCCTGGCGTCTAGGACGCCTACGTATCAAGGTAGATCAGGCCTGTGTCACAGCTCTGATTCCTTGGAAGAACTCTCAATGGATGGAACAGGGCGTTCCCCTGGACATGGTATTCAGAAGGAAAGTGGTCTCGACAGATGCCTCCAACTCAGGTTGGGGGGCACTGTGCGACAGCCAGCCTGCATTCGGCCAATGGTCGAAAGCAGAGAGTCGCCTTCACATCAACTGCCTAGGAATGCTAGCAGTGTGTTTAGGCCTCCACACCCTTCTGCCGGTCTTAAAGGGACACCACGTCTTAGTCCGCTCGGACAGTATGACAGTGGTGTCTTACATAAATCACCAGGGAGGTCTTTCGTCGAGACATCTATCACGTTAGTGAAACGTCTCCTAAAGTGGGCTCAACTGCACTTCTGCTCGTTGAGAGCAACACATGTGCCAGGCAGGCTGAACCAGGGAGCAGACATGCTGTCTCGGAGCAACGTCTCCTCAGACGAGTGGATGCTTCACCCCCAAATGGTTCAGGAAATATGGGCGGTCTTCGGCAAGGCGCAAGTAGATCTTTTCGCCTCAGAAGACAATTATCACTGCCCAATCTATTTTTCAAAGGAACAGGATGTATTGGCCCGCGAGTGGCCCAATCTCCTTTTGTATGCGTTTCCCCCGACTGCCCTGGTACCACGGGTCATAAGGCGAGTCAGGGAGCAGAAGCTCAAAGTCCTGTTAGTGGCCCCATTCTGGCAGAACCAGCATTGGTTTCCAGATCTTCCTCGGCTGCTTTCAACAGCGCCGTGGCCCATTCCACTGAGACGAGATCTCTTAACACAGGCAAACAGAACGCTATGGCACCCCCCACCGGAATTGTGGGCGCTGCACGTATGGTCTCTCGACGGGAGCCTACAAGTCTCCCTGAGGCCGTTTTGAGCACTATCTCTCAAGCCAGAGCACCCTCTACAAGGCGGCTCTATGATCTTAAGTGGTCTGTCTTTTCCGCCTGGTGTTCCACCCGCGGTGCAGATCCGAATTTATGCGACATATCAGTGATATTGTCCTTCCTTCAGGAGCTATTGGACAAGGGAAAATCTCCCTCCACGCTCAAGGTCTATGTGACATCCATAGCGGCATTCCATTACCTTATAAATGGTCAATCTGTGGGAAAGAACGATCTGGTCGTTCGTTTCTTGAAGGGGTCAAGAAGGCTTAACCCCCCTTCGCCCCATCACAGTCCCTTCTTGGGACCTACCCACGGTGCTGAGGGCTCTGAGAAGCCCTCCCTTTGAGCCGCTTCGGTCCACTGACCTTCGCCCTCTAACGCTGAAAACTGCCCTGCTCTTAGCATTGGCATCAGTCAAACGTATGGGTGAACTACAGGCGCTCTTTGTGAGCCCCATATGCTTGGAATTCGGGCTAAATGACTCTAAAGTCATCCTGAAGCCAAGACGTGGTTATGTACCTAAAGTCTCTCGACGCCATTCAGAGACCAAATTATTTCCCTCTTGGCTCTTCCTCCTTCGGAGCAAGACCAGGATTTTAATCCCCTCTGCCCCGTTAGGGCATTGAGGTGTTATGTAGAGCGTTCTGCTTCCTTTAGGCAGTCAGAACAGCTGCTTGTGTGTTTCGGTGGCCGCGCCAAGGGGTCTTCGGTCACGAAACAGGTTATCCAAATGGATTGTAGAAGCCATCATGCTGGCTTACTCTTCTTTGGGCCTACAATGTCCCATGGGGGTAAGAGCCCATTCGACTAGAGGCATCGCCTCGTCCTGGGCCTGGTCTAGTGGCGTTTCCATAGCAGAAATTTGTGCGGCGGCCGGCTGGGCCTCGCCGTCCACATTTGCTAGATTTTATAATCTGGACGTCCCGGTCTTACAGACTCGGGTGCTTCTGCATAATGGGATAACTGTTACCAGTAATAAATGTTATGTGGTACGCTTTGGCCTCAGTGGAGCTCCAAACTGCACTTAAATCCCTGGAACGGATGTTTATCACGTTATCTTGATTAAACAGATTGGCCCATACTAGCCCTTCAGTGCTAGGGCCGTGTCAGTCGTTCCTCTACCATAGCAACGGCGGGATTGTACTGGTTCCCCATAGCGTCTTCGACGCAGTACGAGTGAAAGTATCGAAAGGGAACGTACTCGGTTACTTTCGTAACCTCGGTTCCCTGAGATACGGGAACGAGTACTGCGTTGCTGGCCGTGCTATGTAGCTGCACGACTCAGTCGTCGCTTCAGTCGAAGTACCTGAGATCCTATGGCTAAATGCACGCTTATATAGCCAGATACTCCGCCCCTTTTGGCGCGATCGGGCGCGAATCATCGCCATAGGCTCGTGCAGCTCCGCTGCCGAGCCATTGGTTCGTCTTTTTATCACTGCACGAACCAATGGCCGTGCAGTTACACTGCGTTATTGAAATGCTTCAGTCTCAGGAGAAAAGGAGCTTTTCCCATAGCGTCTTCGACGCAGTACTCGTTCCCGTATCTCAGGGAACCGAGGTTACGAAAGTAACCGAGTACGATTTGTTCCGAATTACAGAGGTACGTGAGCCCAACGCCTGGTATTTTTAGTTTCGCTTTGTTTTGGTTTCTTAACTTTATATAGTTTGTTTCATTCCTGTTCTGTTCTGAATACCGTTACATTTAAATGATTCGTTTTGGAGTCAGGGTAACTAACTTATTGCTATGTTTTATAGTGTTTATAATGTTAATACATAATAATATTTCGCTTGATGTGGTATTATTTCTGATATTACACTTTCTCTCTAAACATTCCGCTGCTCATTAAATGCTTTTGGAGAGAGTGGGTTAAGCAGTAAGCAATCAATGAGAGTTATTTTGAAAAAAGCTGACTGGTCGAAAATATGTTAAGGACCAACACACATCCTCCAAATACATCTAAATAAACCCGCGCTTGCTCTGTCTCGTATGCACGCACTTACTGTCACAATCTAATGCACTTGTTAATGCCAGATCTTTAAAAACAAATACCGGAACGCAAAAATCCAAAATTTGACATTTTCCGGAACAGGATGCGGCAGGATCCGGCTCAAATTAAGCACTGGTGAAAACGGTAGGCTACAATTAATTAATTTGTTATTAATTATTTAACAACAACCATCCTTCACCCCGCCCCCCGCCGACGATGCCATCGTCCATCGCGATGTTGCACATTAGACATCGTACGATGCCAAATTGGTCGACATCGCCCAACCCTAATTCACAGTTGTTTTCCGGAATCTGTGCGTGCTTTACACACAACTTGTAAAGACATGTGACGTTTGGATGTGAGGTGTAATGCGACGCGTACATTTCACTAAACTGAAACTAACCTGATGAACAATCTGTGCTTCTGCGCTGATAGTGAGGAGCTCCCTGATCGCTGCTTCATTCCACTTTGCACGTATTTTTACGTCGTGAAGAGTCGCACGGTAACGAGCATCATCACTACAACACTGCCTTTATGGCATTTGGTTCTGGCTTTTGTTCACAAAGCGCTCGTTCCCGTAATTTTCCAGAATCAGCGCGCATTGTGAAAGGGGCTTTACTAAAGCAACAGTTACGTAGCTTACTGCATTCGGTGTTTGAAAAAGAAAAAAACATTAATGAACATTCTGAAATATCCTGTTGAGTATCAGAAGGACCGTAGTTACTTGTGGTTGGCCTGGCTGTGCGTCACTCAGAAAACAACAGGCCAATCAGAAGAGAGGCTCATGAATATTAATTAGACGGGCCAAAATCGACCTGTTCTTGACAGAGCTCCTAAAAAAGGAGCTGTAAAAATATATTGAGATGGTTTTTGGCACTTATAACGCAAATATATATTCTTAAGGACATCAACAACTAAAATAAACCTCCAGAAATGTGTACAATATGGGACCTTTATAATTTAGCATTAAACTTAAATAAATGTTACCATTGTAATAATGCTATTTCACTATAATGTACAATACAATTTTAATTTAAAGGGGACATGCATAAAATTCCCTTGATCTTTTGACATATAATAGGTCATTGTTCTAAAAAAAACATCAGTTTCAGAACTCAAAACTTTCTCATGAATCTAAAAACAGCTTATATTGAAGACAGTTTGCCAAAACGACAGGTCGTGGAATGCACCACTCTATGATGTAATAGTGTGGCTAAACACCAGCAAAGAAGATCAATGCCTGCTTAAAAATGAAAGAGGCAAGGTCTACGTGCCCATCTCGGGATCCGACCGTGCAACCAGTGCTGGAGTGGTTTCATACGCAACAGGTCCAGCGGCGTAACTGCGGCTGCCAGGAGCCCCAGAAGCCTCTGAAATTGTTTTAGAGGGGCCGCTGTTCTGCCCCTGAAGGAATTCAGGCAGTTCAGTACTGACTGTGCATGCTCGTTTGTGAGATGCGCTGTCATGTTGACCGAATCCAGCTTCATACTGAGAAAAGTGATGCTTTGTACAGGGGAGAGTTTGATTTTTTCCCAGTTGACCCAAAGCCCCAGATGGGTGATGATGAGTCTCTGTGCTTGCACAACAGATTTCATGAGTGAGCTAATATAAGCCAGACTCCCAAAGTGGGGATAGGGGACCCTCCACAAGTTTTGTAAAAACGCGGGGTGACACTGACAGCCCGAAGGGAAGGACTTTGTACTGATACAATTGACCCTCCAAAGCAAAACGTAGAAACGGTCTGTCTCAAAGCAGAACCAAGACATGAAAGTATCCTTCAGGTTGATAGCTGCAAACCAATCCTGGTGTCGGACACAAGAAAGAATGCACTTCTTCATCAACATCTTGGGCTGGGAAATGCAAACTAAGCTCCCATCCTCTGTGCAGCAGCATCAACAAAAGGGTTACCAACATACCCACGGCGAGGCAGTGGCAGGAAGAAAAAGGGCTGTTGGGAGCAGCACTTACCTGATCCTCCCGATCCTGCGGCATAACCGGAGGAGTGCGAGGAAGCAAGGCGTCCTGCAACATTCCTGGACAACCATGGTGGACATCACTTGACCAAGGGACCATGCTGTGATCTTAATCACTCATAGTGGACATCACCTGACTGAGGGACCGTGCCATGATCGCTTGCAGAGCAAAGTTGGTCGCTGTACGCAGTTCCTGCATCAACCCAGAGTCAGAACTACCCTCATGCAGCTTTTTTAGCGCCATGGCCTGTGGAACCTGCAGGATGGCCATGGCGTGCATGGCGGAGGTCACACTTTAGTTTAGGGACCAATTCTTACCACTTACTATTAACTACGACTTTTGCCTTAATAAACTACTAATTTGCTGCTTATTAATAGTTAGTAACGTAGTAGTTAAGTATAGGTATGGTCTAGGTTTAAGGAATCTTATATCTCCACTTAAAATGTGGGCAATTAAATATGTAAATGTTCATATATCTTTATAAGTGTCATGATTTCTAGCTGGAGTGCCCATGAGCTTCGCTAGAGGGCACTCCATTCCAGACTGTTTCCATATAGCGTCTGACTCCATTTCCCATAATCCTTTGCATGGACTCATCGGTACTCATTGTCTGCACCTGTGTCTCATTTACTCTGTCTGTCTGCTCACCTTATATAAGCCTGGTTTAATTTGTCATTCTTTGTAAAGTCTTGTTAGTTGTTACACTGCATTTCTGAGCATTCTCCCTGGATTTATGTCATTTGGTTTTTGATCTTCTGCCTGTTTGTTTGGATTTACCCTTTGCCTGCCTGGTTTATTGTTTTGGATTGGACTGTCCTGTCATGGCTATGGAGGCCGTAAATGAACTCTCTGTCTGTCCTGTTGCAGCTATGGAGACTGTCAGTGAACACTCAGCCTGTCCTGTCACGGCTATGGAGGCCGTTATTGAACTCCCTGCCTGTCCTGTTAGGCCTATGAAGGCCTTTATTGAATTCTCTGCCTGCCCTGTCACAGCTATGGAGGCTGTCCCTGAAATTCCTGTCTGTCCTGTCTCGGCCATGGATGCCATGCATGAACTCTCACCCTGTCCTAAACGGGCCAAGGCAGCTGTATGTAAACCCTTTGCCCATCCTGTCCCGACTAAGGAGACAATCTATGAACCCTGTGTCTGCCCAGTCATGGCTATGAGTGCCGACCCAGAAATCCCTGTCTGCCCTGTCACAGCTATGAAAGTCATGTACAAACTCTCAGCCCTGCTTGTCTTGCCCAAGGACTCTATGAGGCACATTGTTCTTACCCTTGGGACCACAGAGTCCCTGTCTATGTTGTGTGTTTCAGATCCTTCGGATCCAGTCTGGGGGTCCTCTGCTCCAACTTGGAGGCTTCCTGTCCTGTCTACTCCAGCCTGGTGGTCTTCTGCTCCGCCTTGGAGGGCTCCTGCTCTGCCTGCGCTGCCCTGGTGGGCTCCTGCTCCACCTGCACTACTCTGGTGGGTTTCTGGTCCGCCCTGGTGGGCTCCTGCTCCGTCTGCATTGCTCTGGTGGGTTTCTGGTCTGCCCTGGTGGGCTCCTGCTCCGTCTGCTCCGCCCTCGTGGGTTTCTGGTTCGCCCTGGTGGGCTCCGCCTGTGCCGCCCTGGTGGGCTCCTGCTCCGTCTGCACCACTCTGGTGGGTTTCTGGTCCACCCTGGTGGGCTCCTGCTCTGCCTGCTCCGCCCTGGTGGGTTTCTGCTCTGCCCTGGTGGGCTCCTGCACTGCCCTGGTGGGATTCTGCTCCACCTTGGAGGGCTCCTGCTCTGTCCGTTCCACCATGGAGGTCTTCTGTCCTAATCTGGTGGTCTTCTGCTCCGCCGTGGGGATCTTTAGTCCCGTCTGCCCTGCTGTGGTGGTCCTCGGCTCTCCCTGTCCTGCTGGCTCTGCCCTGGCTCCCTGCCCGGCTGGACCTGTCTCGGTTCTTTGTTCTTCCACTTCCACATGGACCTGTCCCTCCATCCCTCCCTCTGTTCCGCCTCAGCTCCACCTCCCTCCTGGAATTTAGTCTATTTAGTCTACTCTTTCTAGCTGGAGTGCCCATGAGCTTCGCTAGAGGGCACTCCATTCCAGACTGTTTCCATATACCGTCGGACTCCATTTCCCATAATCCTTTGCATGGACTCATCTGTACTCAGTGTCTGCACCTGTGTCTCATTTACTCTGTCTGTCTGCTCACCTTATATAAGCCTGGTTTAATTTGTCATTCTTTGCGAAGTCTTGTTAGTTGTTACACTGTATTTCTGAGCATTCTCCCTGGATTTATGTCATTTGGTTTTTGATCTTCTGCTTGTTTGTTGGATTTACCCTTTGCCTGCCTGGTTTATTGTTTTGGATTGCCTGCCTGTGTTTTGACCCATTGCCTGTATTCTGGATTACGTCTCTGGTTTGTCCTAATAAAGCTGCGTTTGGATCTTCAACCTGTTAAGTCTTGGAGCAGTTCGTAACAATAAGTCATAGAATACCATTGTTACATAAGGTGGTGTATAGAAAATGAGAGCTTAAGCATATGTTACAACCATATTGTTCTGAATATAAAATGGTGATTTTTTTCTTGAAAATACATCTGAAAAAAATTGGGTCATCTTATTGTAACGTGGACTTTTTGGGTTTGTTTCATGTTCATGTTTTCATGTCTTTTATTTTGATATTTAGTCATGTTCCTGTCATGTGATTCACTTTATCCTCATGTCTTTGTTTATTGTTTGGATTTTAGATTTCACATTTCACACTTTAATAATATACCCACAACAATAAGTGGTGCCAAATAAATACAATACAATAAAATACAATACAGTATTTATAAAGCACTTTAAAAATAACATATGAAGTTGACCAAAGTGCTGTACAGAATAGAATACAAAACTTAAGACTATCAAATTTTAAACACAACAATAATAAAACAATAATCGGACCAATGATCAAGGGGCAATTTCTAGTATTTCTAAAACAAGTGTGTATTTAAAAAAAAAAAAGTGTGTATTTATAAAACAAGTGTATCCCCAGGACGGAAGCTTTATGTTCATAGGCGGATTGTGTTTAAGGCTAGGCAAGGTTTACTCCAGTTTCACACTTATTTTTTATATGCTATGTCTTATGTTTTTAAATATGTTTCATTATAAACGTGGTGATTATCTCTAAGTTGGACAACCACCATAATAAAATATGATATTTACCATCTGTACCATGTCATGACAATAAATGGAAAAGTCAGTCATCTATTAATTATCTTGTAAATTATTGTGCCTTTAGCCCCAGCAGCAGGGGCGACTTTTACCCCAAATACCGTACTTTTACATTTCTTTTCGTCCTTGAAAAAACGTTGCTTTAATTATGTTGAACCAAACTGGGAATCTTTAAGACGGCTTTTGTCTGAAAATGTTTTAAGATTATTATTTTTTTTATATATATATTGTAACTACCTATATACAGCATGTTAGCCTATATTTTTGCACTCTTGTGAATGTTGTTGCATTCTGTGCAATGGTCTCTGCACATAGTCGAGCAATGCTGGGCTATTGGGCACAGAGAGTGACAATAATTATGCAAATGCATTTTTGAGACATTTTTCAAAAATATATAATTATCTCACCTAATTTGATTATGCTGTGCATTTTTGTTTTTGCAATGGGGCAATTGTTGCACAATAGCTTACACACAGCACAAGTCTGATTTTGTGAGCTGTACGTGAGGCCAGGTTCACACATACTCCGTTTGAAGTGTGTATGCAGTAGACTTTAATTAAATGCATTTATGCTGTAACTACTACATTTGTGTGTGAGCTGTGAGTGTGCATAAGTGCACCATCTCTAGGAGAGTACACAAGTGCTGAATGGTTTAAAAACTGCCTCAATTGTGAATGTGACAATTTCTGTCAACTGTGCAGCATGCAGCTTGCTTATAGTGCAGACACAATTTGATGATTTGAAGCCATTTTTAGAGGAAAAGAGAGAGCACACACGGTAATTACTCAGACTGTGAAATTACATCTCACGAGGCAGACAGAGATTGGGACAGTGCCACTGCATGTCATGCCAAACCTCTCACTGTCATCAGCTTGAGATTGGCCTTTATAGAGACTGCAGATCAAACTTCCCAAACGCGAATATCGACTGATAGTGAATGGTAACTGTTCAGTCGAAGCACCCCTAATAATGTTCAACCAGCTTTCACAAGTGGGCTCCCAAAATAGGAAATAAAGAAGCAATCAGAGTATTCGGCATATACAGTTGCGATCAAAATTATTCAACCCCCTTGACCTGCAAGACATTTTGCTGCAGAGAACAAAATTTTGTGAAAACAATTCAACAAAGGCATCAGTACACTATTAGAGAAAGTTTATTCATACACATTTGAGTAATTTTGAGAATGTAAGTTGATGACTAATGAAAGAAAAATAAATTGGCTCTAAATGTTCATGTTCAAAATTATTCAACCCCTGTTCAACATTGCTGTTTTTTAGTCAGTTATTTTTATGGTGGGGAACAAAATTGTCTTAAAACACAATAAAGCCTTTAGAAACACTATTTAAAAACAGAATGAGCTTGAGCTGTTACACATTCATACAGTTAGTCCATGCATGTGCTGAAGTTGAGTAGCAAATAATGGTAAAGTCAACAGAGCTCTCACAAAAGCTATAGAGAAGAAATAGTTTTATTATATTATAAAGTCTAAGGCTGTATGAAGATTTTCAAGACATTTAAAAGTCCCTAGAGACGCAGCTGGCAGCATTATTCTTTAGTTTAAAGTGTGTTGCACCAGAAAACCTTTGAGGGTGTTGAACAAAAAAACACAATATCATAAAATGTTTGATCAGAGCAACTGAGAAAAACCTGCAAAGTACAGCCAAAGACTTGCAAGATGACCCAACGAAAGGAGGAAAAACATTTCAATGCAGAGCACAAGATGAACACTAGACAAGTATGGCCTTCATGTTGTGGCATCTTGCCGAATACCACTCTTGACCAAGAAGAACAAAAAGACCGACTTGAACATCCTAAAATTCATCTGGATAGACCTGTGGAGTTCTGGAAGAATGTTTTTTGGAGTGATGTGACCAAACTGGAACTTTTTGGACCCATGGATCAGCGGTATGTCTGGTGCAAAAAAAGCAAAACTTGTAAGCAGAAGAACACCATCTCCATTGTCAAACATTGAGGTGGATCAGTCCTGTTATGGGGTTGTTTTACTTTAGCAGGAAGTGGAAAACATGACTGTATGAAGGACATCCTGGATTCTTTGAAGTATCAGGGCATTTTTACAAGAATTGTGATGCCTTTGGTGCAAAGGCTGAAGCTATTAATCAATTGTCTTTCCTGCAGGACAGTCATCCCAAAGAACACATCCAAATCTACTTAAGCTTGGTTCAGGGATCAGTCATAGAATGTTCTTGAGTGGCCTGTTCAGTCTCCAGATTTAATTCTCATTGAAAATATTTTGTTGAATTTGAAGAAAGCAGTAGCAATGTGAAACTAAATATTATCAGTGGTCTAAAAGCTTTTTCAGGCGAGGAATGGGCCAAGATTGCAGTAGAGAGGTGACAGAAGCTTCTAAACACTTTCAAGCAGTGTTTATTGCTAGTTTTAAAGAATAAAAGATTCTGCACCAGATTTTACTTTTGGGGGTTGAATAATTTTGAACATGAACATTTAGAGCCAATTTATTTTTCTTTCATTAGTCATCAACTTACATTCTCAAAATTACTCAAATGTGTATGAATAAACTTTCTCTAATAGTGTACTGATGCCTTTGTTGAATTGTTTTCACAAAATTTTGTTCTCTGCAGCAAAATGTCTTGCAGGTCAAGGGGGTTGAATAATTTTGATCGCAACTGTACAACATCAACCAGCTCCTACTAGCAGGTTGCACGTCATTCACAGCGTCCAGCGTAATCTGCAGGACAAGCCACGGTGTAAGCACCATATAGCAGCCCTTACAGAGTACTAAACAAAGCATTGACTGTTTACTTTTGTCCTCTTTTTAGAGCTGCTTACAATTTTGTTTGCATTATTGACACATTATTCTGTTTACACTGTAAGGCTGCTTTGTGTTACGAACCCTGCCCTTGTTCTTCCATCTGCTCACCACCGGATGTCACTCTCTCACCACATAGACTCTTACACCACTCTTACATGTCACAATGTACTACATCTCCCATCACCCATTGCACTAATTACGTACACACAGCTGCGTCCTATCACACACACTATTTAAGCCCTGGACTTCCTCCCTCTTATCGCGGAGTATTGTGTTTGCTTAGCAGCCATACAAAGTGTTTCCTTGTTTTCCTAATGTGTTCTTGTTTTGATTACCTGTCTGGTTATTCCGATCTCCTGCCTACCCTTTAGATTACTCTTTTGTTTAGCTCATTTGGATTACGTTCACCACCATCATCAAACCTTGCCTGTCTGGATTACTCTTATGTATTGCCCTCGTAATTCCTGATTGCTGTTTCTAAATCCTACTGCCTATTACCATGTCTGTGCTTAAGTTTAAATAAAGCCTGCAAATGGATCCGACTGTCTCATGTCCCATCATTACACTTTGAAACAATCAGTATTGTATACAGCACTAAATAAAGGTGACTTTACAAAACGTAGGCAACAAAATGCTGCGTTAGACATTATAAAGCATTAGTTACACACACACCATAGGCATTGCGAGCTACGGCACAGTGTGTCAGCCCATACAACCTAGTTGAAACATGCCAAAAAGGGGCAAAGCCATGAATAAGCCCAAACATCCAGTGGCTGTTTAGCCATTTTCCTCTTCACAAACAGGACATGTGGTACAAAAGAGTTAATCTCTAGCAAGCACTGTTAACAGAGAAAGCTTGTGAATTCCCTTCTCGTTTTCCCCAAGCTAAAGTGATTCAATAGCCCATCTTGAATGACGGCACTTTCAAGTCGCTCACTTTTGTGTTGCATGGTTGAAAACTTCTTTCTCTTACAGAAAAGCCTTACAAACAGCTAATCAACTTAAAACGCCTCAAAAGGTTTCCTGAGCTTACAAAATTGTCTCTCAGTTTGCTTGAAAAGGTTACACAATCATGGGGAAGACTGCTGATCTGACAGTTGTCCAGTAGACAATCATTGACACCCTTCACAAGAAGGCTAAGCTACAAACATTTATTGCCAAAGAAGCTGGCTGTTCACAGAGTGCTGTATCGAGTGCTGTATCCAAGCATGTTAACAGAAAGTTGAGTGGAAGGAAAAAGTGTGGAAGAAAAAGATGCACAACCAACCAAGAGAACCGCAGCCTTGAGAGGCTTGTCAGGCAAAATCAATTCAAGAATTTGGGTGAACTTCACAAAGAATGGATTGAGGCTGTGGTCAAGGCATCAAGAGCCACCACACACAGACGTGTCAAAGAATTTGGCTACAGTTGTCGTAATCCTCTTGTTAAGCCACTCTTGAACCACAGACAATGTCAGAGGCATCTTACCTGGGCTAATGAAAAAGAGAAATGGACTGTTGCCCAGTGGTCCAAAGTCCACTTTTCAGATGAGAGCAAGTTTTGTATTTCATTTGGAAACCTAGGTCCTAGTCTGGAGGAAGGGCGGAAAAGCTCACAGTTGCTTGAAGTCCAGTGTTAAGTTTACACAATCTATGATGATTTGGGGTGCAATGTCATCTGCTGGTGTTGGTCCACTGTGTTTTTTGAAAACCAAAGTCACTTCACCTGTTTATCAATTAATTTTAGAGCACTTCATGCTTCCTTCTGCTGACCAGCTTTTTTAAGATGCTGATTTCATTTTCCTGCAGGATTTGGGACCTGCCGACACTGCCAAAAGCACCAAAAGTTGGTTAAATGACTATGGTGTTGGTGTGCTTGACTGGCCAGCCAACTCACCAGACCGGTATTGTCAAGAGGAAAATGAGAAACGAGAATTCAAAAAATGCAGATGAGCTGAAGGCCACTGTCAAAGAAACCTGGCCTTCCATACCACCTCAGCAGTGCCACAGACTGATCAAGTATTGAGTACATATACAGTAAATGAACATACTTACCAGAAGCCCAACAATTCATTAGGTCAATACGTCTTATGAAGTATTCTAATGTGAGCAAAATCATCACAATTTAAAAGAACCAAAGACTTAAACTACTTCCGAGTGTGTGTATTGAATTTATTTAATACATGAGTTTCACAATTTGAGTTAAATTACTAAAATAAATTAACTTTTCCACAACATTCTTATTTATTGAGATGCACCTGTATGTTCCTTCTTAGGAACAAATGGTAACTGTGAGGATTTCCAGTCAGGATTTAGACCGTGACATAGTACAAAGACTGCTTTCATTAGAGTTACAAATGACCTGCTCTTATCATCTGGAGGTGGTTCTAGCTATCTATTACTGCTACTGGATTATAGTGCCGTGTTTGACACTATTGACCACAACATTCTTTTAAATAGACTAGAAAATAATGTTGGCATTAGAGGAAGTGCATTGGCATAGTTCAAATTGTACTTCAATTTGTGGCAGTGAATGAAGTGATAGCAGTCTTTCACTTGTTGTTTTCAGAAAAGACACAAAGTCTGTTCACATCGCTGTGGTAAGATCACAATAATGTTTACTAAACTTTAACCTTTAACCCATTTCAGGGGCTGACAAAATTACATTTAAACAGTCAGAGCTATAGAAATGCATCTTAATATTTACAAGTAAATCTCCTACATCCCCCTTCTACATCTAGGTTTGACGTGCATCAGGGGAAATCAAGCAAGCTATTAAATGCAAGATATATAAATGGTCCTTAAAGTATACTTGCAATAGTTTTACATCTAGATTACACCCAAAAGCCTCTGTTAGAGGTTGAATAACCAACTCACAGAACGCCCACCATTTGTAACAACTGTTGCTGCTTTATCATACATTATCTTAATAAATAATTTATTTTGAATTCTAACAGTATTATTCACTCCATAGGTTCTGTATGAAGATTGTAAGATGGTGACTCTTAATGCACCTTATGTGGCTGGTTTCCTGGGCTTCAGAGAAGCCCCACCTCTGCTACAGGCCCTGGAGAAACTGAAGAACGTACAGCCAAATCTAATGCCACAGGTTAGAGTCATAACAACATCTGTTTCCCCAGTTTAGAGTGACACAGTTACTGACAGTCTCACTTAGCCAGACTTTTGGCTATTCTGTTTAGAAATAGAGATACATGATATTATTGGAACATCATCAGAGCTAAGTTGAATAAGGCTTAAAATGTAAACATCAGCCCAATATGAAAATTATGCAAATTGTTATATATATATATATATATATAAATTTTTTTTTTTTTTCGAAAATGATGACGTGTTGATTATGCATCTGTAATAACTCATGTGTTCAATAAGTGGTAGTGATAAGAATTTGAGAATGTGAGTACAATATGACACATCCAGTGTGTTTCAACAGTCACTGATTCAGCAGCAGCAGCAACAGTCTCCCTCAGGTCAAGAAATTTTATTTTTAGGCCTTTTCACATAACATCACACAACTTCCATTTTGACTCAAAGCAGTGTAGTCTTACTTCTGCCAGCATAGTGGAATGCTAAAACCACTAGACTGGAGTTTATGCAGTACTTGTACATCTATCACAGATACATTTAGAGGATGACTATAACCGTCAATCGCTCTCGTTTACCTTTGAGGTGTTTGGCATCACAAACAGACTTTGATTTGCCACATGTAGTTGGGAGAGAAGTTGAAAATGGATAACTAAATTCATGATAATAATAATAATAATAATAATAATAATAATAATAATAATAATAAAATCATTAGCTATTTTAATAAGCACAAAGCTTGTGCTATTATTGGGGGGAAGGCACACTACAAATAATACATGCAATCAAAGACGTGAAATTTCCAAGCATACTGTCCCTAAAGTTAACAGTATTTAGGCTATATAAATGTAAAGCCAAAACAAATTAATTTCAGTCAGGACCACTTTTGTCAAAATATATTTATTACAATTATATTGCGTACAATTAGTGTTGGCAGTATGGTTCTGTTTTGGGCAAAACTCTACACGCCTGTCCATGCAGCCATGCTTGGACAAAGCGGGGAGAGCAGCAAGTCAAACCCCCAAAACAACATATGCCAATACTCCCAACACAACTGATGCAATTTGAATGGTCAATAACAGGAAATGTTGGCTTCTGTTTATGAGGGAAGTATCACCTCAAGCTCAGTAAGCGAGGACATTCAGTATACGCGTTTTGTGGCAGTTTCCCAAAAGGAACTTCAATTACTCTGTAATTTCTGATCATACAGATTAAAGCAGTACATCAATCGAATCTGTAAAGGGTCTACTTTTATTTGTATATACTCACAAAAACAAAAAAACATTGTGATTTTGCAAAATAAAGAAAACAAACAGGGTGTGCTGTCGGCCGCGTTGATCTCCGTGATCTTCATTCAGAAACGCGTCATTAAAATATACTATAACTCAGCCAATACACCACACAGAGATGTGAGCAATATGTTTAGAGAAAGCTTGATATGTATACTTTTAAACAAAGTAAGTTTTATCGAAAACAAATATTCTGTGATAAAGTAATCCATATGAAACCAACGCGGTGTCCAGTCTATCCGAACGGAGCTAATTATATTTAATTCGATCACGCCCATGAGGTACATTTGCATTCATATTTTAATTAGCCACGTGAGCAAAGCGCGGAAGGTAAACGCCCACCTCACCATAACAAAGCAGCGAGTTTCCTTCAAGTTCATCTGGTTTACTGTTCGTTTCTAGAAGAAGGCGCGCTGTGAGGATTAAGACTGATTTTTACCTTGCTCAGAAGAAAAACGCGATGAGACACAAATCCAGCAGGAGGAGACATTTACATGAGTAACTCATTATGAAGTACGTTTCATTTCATTGCATCTAAATGTCTCACGATGCCAGAATGTTTTTAATGTTCTAGAAAACGATGCTATATAAAAGTAATAATCTTTACGCTGAAACATTGAATTAAATAATCTAAGAATATTTAGACAACATGTATTGTATAATACTGTAACAGTCACAGTCTGTCACAGGTTTTGTCAGAGTCTTTTGTTTGACGTGTTCATACTTGCCACTAGAGGGAAACGTGTAGCTCACTCTGGACTAGATAAAACAGGAAGTAGTAGAGTAAGTGATAGGTTCTGTTTGAAGCTGCCTCATGTTGCCTTAGCCCCTGCTCTTGTTTGAGAAACCTTTTGTTTGCTGCTCAAACATAAGTTTCAGGCTTATTCATTATACCTATTACTTTGAGTTTATATGGAGATTAACTTTGATTAGTTTAAATCATTGGTTCTCAACAGGGGGGGCCGGAGAGATCGGAAGGGGGGCGCAAATTGTTTTTGAGAAAAAACAGACAAGGCATTATTTGGGTACTGGGTGTATTTTATTGCGTTTCACGTTTCATGTAGAACAGATATTCTAAACTGGTGGGCCTCCAGGGTGCCGCGAGATAGCTTAAAATTGATTTAAATATTGTCCTAAAACTGTTTAATTTCATTATTAATGTTTTAGATGAAAATGATCAAAGCACGGTCTCTCTCGTGTTCTGTGATTGATTGCTTTGGACTCGACGCAGCAAGTTTCATCGCACTGTTAAATACAGACTGAACGGCAGCTCAAAACTTTCAACTGCTGCACAAAACTTCATTTTAAAGACCTGCAAGAGACATTTTAGTCCCGCTCCCACAAGTTTCTGTCCCGCAGAAATATCGTCCCTCTCCCGCAGAAATATATGTTATTTAGTCCTGCTCCCGCCTGCGACATTCATGTTTTGTCCCACTTCCACCCGCAAAAGTAACCTATACCCCCCGGGAGTGCAGGTCATTACTTCATCTCTTGGCTGCATGAAACAAACCGTCGCGCTAATGTAGAGTTAAAGACGATCAGAGTTATAGTAACGAACTTGCGCGTGCCTAATATAGACACTCTTGAATATCAGAGTCGTACATTAGGCACGCATAAGTCCGCTATTGAATCACAAACTACTCATGCTTTCGGGGCACTGACCCATAGATCCACATTTTTGTTCGGTTAACAGTTTTAGTATTGATTTAATCGGAGTGTCTATTTACACTAAGTGCAAATGGCCCGTCTTGTTGGCAGAGGCTATTTACACTAACTCCACCCACTGATGTGTGATTGGAATAGTCAACATTACAAAAGATGGCTGCTAACTGTCAGCTCCAGTGGCGCAGAGGATAAATTGTGTTTCACTTTTTTCGACACGACCGATGCGGGTTAGTGATTAATATGCGTCCTTGTCTTGAAGGTAATCCGGTGGAGCGAAGGAGTGGTGAAGTTGAGGAATACAGGGAGCAGATCGTTAGAGCAGGCTTAAAGGTAAGTATAAACAGGTAAAGAGTCAGGTAAGTAAGTGAAGCAAACTTTAGACCAGACAATGAGACTGTGGGGAGAGTGCAAGGATATAGAGAGTGTGATAAGCGACGACAGGTGATGGTAATTAGTAGTCTGGTGATTTGGGATCTAGTGAGCGTTGTGGGCGGTGACTGTGGTGACTGTGACACCTTGACAATAGTCAGGTTTATTGTTTTAGATATATTTTTTTGTTTTTGTGAAAAACTGTATCTCAACTGTAAATCATGTTTTTACAGTCATTTACAGTTTAATATGTTACCATACACATTGCCCTACCCTGCTCATATGGTATTAATTTGTATTTTTTTAATTTAGTTTTGCAGGTCGTAGAAAGTCTTAAATTTGACTTTAAATAAATTCTGCAGACAGATGTAGCTTTGCACATTGCCAGAATTTAGAATGGTTTTGATCAGCATTTTAGTGTTTATAACAGAGGGCTCTCTCAGATTGTTATATTTTACAGTTTGTGAACTCTCTCCGTCAGAACACCGCCAGGCTTGCGTTCTTTCAGTGTATGCTCGGCTACCAGTCACCGCTTTTTCTGTGGACAAAAGAGCTATCGGAGGTTCCAGCTGTGGACAACTGGTTCCAAGCGAGCGAGAGAGTGTGGGACTCAGCTCACATCGACATGCAGTGCGGAGGTGCAAGACCTTTGCAGATGCCTGGCGTTCCTCCACTCCCACTTATCATCCTGGAGACAAGGTATGGCTGTCCACCCGGGATCGGATCTGAGTCCCAACTATATTGGTTTGTTCACGATACAGAGGCAGATTAAAAAAGTCACTTTCCAGCTCCTACTTCCACCCAGGTACCGAATTCACCCCACCTTTCACGTTTTTCTCCTAAAACCCTACTCTCCTTGTGCACCAGGACCCACTGAACCGAATGAACCTCCTCTTTCAGAGATCCTTGACCAACCATCGGTCTACCAGTTCAGAGACATCCTGGACTTGTGGTGGTGGGGTGGCCGACTGGAGTACTTGATCGACTAGGTAGGATATGGACTGGATAGTGGGTGGCCTGATCTTTTTTAATATTAATATGAACAAATTTAAATATTAATCAGAGATAACACAAGTAAACATAACATGCAGTTTTTAAATAAAGGGTTTTTTTATGAAGGGAAAAAAATCCAAACCCACATGGCCCTGTGTGAAAAAGTGTTTGCCCCTACAATTCTGCCTTGATGAGTGGGCCAAAATTCCTGCACAGCACTCTAACCTACTTATTGCAAGTTATTGCAAACGCTTGACTGCAGTTGTTGCTGCTAAGGGTGGTTTGGATTTTGTTTTCCCTTCATAATAAAAAAAAACTTTATTCAAAAACTGCATGTTGTGTTTACTTGTGTTATCTTTGATTAATGGTTGATTAGTGGTTGGGAACCACTGTTGTAGATCAGTCACTTGTTTCTCGAGGGCATCCAGACACGTAGTGTGTTTGTTGACCACTCTTTTCTGGTCTCTCTGTTCTCCGGTTAAAGAGTCAATTTTAGAGCACTTATTCTGGATTGTAGTCATGTGAAAGGTGAATTTGCTGCGCATTGCTGCTAATTCATTCTTCAAAATGTCCTCAAATCGATTTATAGTGAAAGCCATGTTGTCCTCCATGTCCGCTTGGCAAGCCACGGCTGCTGGTTTAGTTTCTTCTTAATTGGCGAGGATGATGGTGAAAGACAAGCGCGTTTTCAACTGTGTGTCAAACCAATGGCAGACAAAAAAAACTACCCTGAATGTAAGAAAAGGAGTCAAACAGTAGTAAAAGAAGGGTTACATACGCGGAGCTTGGCTAATGTGCGTCTTGGCTCATGAAAGCGTCATGTTATCGCTTGATTACAAATTTATTTGTTAATGTACTTTTGTATGCTAACAATTGTGATTAAACTTAAGTTCACATATTACCTAATGTACTTTTACAAATGTTGTAAAAAAAAAAGTATATTTAATAACTGTTAGCACTTCACAAACTATTCATGTTAAAGGAGTGTTTATAAGTGCAGCACTGTATACAGCAGTAACCAAGGAAACGTTATACTGCTATTTTATAAGCGCCACCTGCTGTCAAACAGTAAATTTTCATTAGAATCAGAATCATAAAGAGCTTTATTGCCAAATGTGTTTACACACACAAGGAATTTGTCTTGGTGTCTGGAGCTTCCAGTACAGAAGGTACAGAAATAGTGCAGACATACATATAATTAAGGCAATAAAACACCAATAATAAAGAGAAATAATAAAAAAATTCATTCAGCCTGTCAAGTTGTTGATGTTTTTGATTTGTGCACTTGCTTCATGTTGCAGATATATTTTTTAGATAGTTTGTTTAAGGTTAGTTTGGCTATTAACAGAGCAAAATAGATAATTAACAAAATAAATAAAAATAAAAAAAAACTGCATAAACTTATGAGTAATGAGTATGGGAATTGGCCCATTTGATTGTGAAAAAAAATTGGCATCAGTCAAAAAAAATCCTGATCAGTTGTCACGGGTAAGAAGGATGAGGTCTGGGTCCAAATGCAGGTGAGTGTTTTTAATGAAATGAAAACAAACTAAACAAACAAAAAGGCCAACACGGCACAAACTACTCAACTGAACCAAAAATAAACAAAACCAAGAACACGATCAAAAAGCCAGGGAGGGATGGCGGGCCAGGCCCGTGCAGCGGAGTCCCATGGACTGGCCTCGCCACCAGAGGAACGCAAGCCAGCCTCGCCGCCGCGTCAGGAACAGAGATAGCGGACACCGCCGCGTCAGGCACAGAGGGCGTGGTCACCTGCGCGTCAGGAACGGAGTTAACGGACACCGCCGTCTCCCCACGGAAGAGCCTCTCCGCCCCCACCGCAAAGCAGGGACACATCCGCGCAGTCTCAGCCCTACAAGCGTCCATCTCAGCCAGGCAGGCGTAGATAAACTCAAAGCGAGTAGCCGACGCCGCCTCGAAGGACATTCCCGCCGTGTCGGGAACAGAGCGGGTGGTCGCCGCCCCCAAACACGCGTCCACCGCCGCCAAACGGGGAACCTTCGCCTCCCCGAAAAAAATCCTCCCCGCTGGACCCATCTTGGAGGTCTGCATTCTGTCACGGGTAAGAAGGATGAGGTCTGGGTCCAAATGCAGGTGAGTATTTTTAATGAAATGAAAACAAACTAAACAAACAAAAAGGCCAACACGGCACAAACTACTCAACTGAACCAAAAATAAACAAAACCAAGAACACGATCAAAAAGCCAGGGATTCAGAGACACAGACACAAAACAAGACTTAAGACAATGCAGACATCCAGCAGGAGTGAGAAGTGAGAGTTCTTATAGTTCAGATAGTGAACAGATGTGGGTGATCAGTGCTAATGACAAAGACAGGTGAATACAATCAGGAAGTGCAGTGCAGGAACAGCGACCTCGGGAGGCTGAGGGAAGACCCACAGCCCCGATCATGACATCAGTGCATGCTTAACTTGACAGTTAGACGTGCTTAATTTTTCAAGCATGCTTCATTTAATTTTATCTTTGAACTGCTGTACCTATTTGGGCAAAATGGTTATCATTTATTACAAGGTTAGAGTCAACAATGAGATCAATAAGTCTTAATTTATGGATTTATTGATTGATTGATTTTGTCAAGGCCTGTGGAAATTTAGCTAGGTAAAGTAAACTATTTTAACCACTGGCCCATTCATTAGTGTTGAGTCATAGTCAATACTATCAAAATCACTATCATAACACTTGTACACAGATCTGTAAAACACGTAGGTTACATATTGATATTTTAAAATTTAAATTAAAAATGAACAAAAATATATTTGAAAAGAAAACAGGATGACTGCGAATAGCTTAATTGTTTAGTTGGACGTGCATGGACGAACTGGACAAGTCTTGCGTATGTATTTCCTGGTTAGAGAGTGAGTAGTAATGGATAAAAAAGGATCAGACATGCATGCGTGTGAGTATGAAGCATATAGTTATGTGAAAGTGAAAATATATGTATACTAGTTTGATTGTAGGTATATATAAATAAAGAATACATATGTGTTGAAGTTTTAAAATATTGTGCATGAAAGTTAGAATACATTTATGTGTTGAAAAATAAAAGTGTATATCAGTGGCGAGCAGTGATTTTTTTTTTTTTTAACGGGTATGCTGAGTGCTATTATTACAAAAATATATATACATTTTATTATATATATATATTTTTTAATTTACCACTTTGGCATGTTGACAATAACATCTTCAACACTGTTTATGATATGTTTTCAGTGGACTTTCAAATTTTCAATTGCTTGAGAAATTATGAAAATATACAGATGCACAACTGAGCTTGAACTGAAATTGAACTGTCCTTTAACACTTTTTAACGAAAAATGTCTTTTAAAGAGATTTTTCTTTTTCTTTTGAAGGTGGTATTTGTGGATGGGAATGGTCTATTCCACTATCGGGGTGAGTGATCCCAGTATCTTCTGACTAAGATTCCAAAAGACAGTCCTCTCTCTTACTCTATCTGTCTCTGATTTTCATAGAGTTTGGTTTGGCCTGTCATCTTGGTGTTCTGTCAGATCTGCCCTGTGTGGGTGTGGCCAAGAACCTTCTGCATGTTGAGGGAGTGGTGAGAAGTGAGGAGCACCAGTCGCAGGTCAGTCACACCTGAATGCCAGAGAATGTTGTATCTACTATCTGTCTTTCCGACCTGTTTGTTTGCTGTGCCAGCACTCCTTTCATGTGCTTGACACCAAATTAATTTTTATTGGTCAAAGGTTTAAAGATGATAATAACCCACTATAGAATTCTGAATATAATGTATATTAGAGTGATTTTTGCTAGTCCTCATAATGCCTGAATTCAACAGTAGAGTTAAATAAACACATTTATAAATGCACGTTTTTAGTATTGCAAATGAATGCAAAATCATGCAAGCCGTAAAAATAGATATTACTATAGACAATATTGTAATTTTTAAATTGTCAAAACATGAAATAATAATATAAAACAGTGACAGTGTAATGTAATCAGTGACAATGTGTTTTATATTTTCAGCAAAACAGAATTACAGAAAAACAGAATTTCTATATTGGTGTCACCATTTGTTGATTTTAGTAATTGTGCACAAAAATGCATATGCCTGTTACATGACAAGAGGTGGACTTTAAATTGGTTATTTTCTTAATCATCCGTCACAATAAGTATAACCAGAGAATATAGTTCTGATCTGCAGCAAAAGATTATTGAACTTTACAATTTAGAAAGTAGCTGTAAGAAAATAACTAAAGCTTCGGAAATTCCCATTTCCACCATCAGGGCAATAATTACACCTGAAGAGTTGCAGAAAATAGTCATGGGTCAGAAAGCCACAAAAAAAATTAAAAAAGGATTAATCATGCAGCTCCAATGTAAACACTGCAACACCGTTTTGCGAGGATATATTGCGAGATCTCACAAGACACATCTGATACTGCGAGATTTAAATAAAATTAAACAGCACCTACATCACCACATGTTGATCAAGAAAAGAGAATGTGCTCATCCAAAATCAAACTCCAGCATATTTATTTACTAGACACTATTGGGACTTCAAATTGGACTGGGTTCTATGGTGAGATGAAAAAAAAAATAGCAGCATACACTCAAGATGGGTTTGGTGCATACAGGGGAAAAAATACCCCATATGTGTTCAGTAAAATATATGGTAACACTATAATAATTACACACTATGACCCATTAGTTAAGAATTAGTAAATGGTCAATTCATCATTTATAAATTATTATCTTTTCATTAATAGACAGTAGTAAGCAGTTTATACATGTAGATATAGATGCTTTGTTGTTGATTTTTAAGCATATCTATAATGTGTTTAGTAATTGTATTTTCATACCTTATTAATGATCAATTTATCATTTCTAAATTAAGTATTACATTATTTACAAACCAGTTATTTTGTTGTCATCAGTGGTTCATAAGATCATCTAAAAAGTGTAAGTAAATGATTATTGAATGATAATGATCTAAATGTACATATATACATATTATAAATAATATGGTAAATGTTTTATTCCTAAAGTATCTAAAATTGCGTATTCCAATTGTAATTCATGATCAGTTCAGGTAGTTATAAAACATTAAGTAGTTGTCAGTTAACTGTTTTTGTGAGCTTATATAGTGAAGACTATACCTTGTAAAGCTTTTATAAAGAAGATTTATAAATGATATATTGACCATTTACCAATGCTTAACTAATGAGTCACAGTGTGCAGTGATTATAAATTGTTACCAAATATTGTACTGTATTTTTAATGTTGTGGGCAAATTTTTCTGCCGGAGATCCTGGACATCTTGTTTGGAATATTCAGAATGATGGCATTATGGATTCTGTCAAATACCAAGTGATAAAAATATCAAAACCTGACTGCATCTTCTAGAAATCTTATAATGGGCTAGATCTTCCGACAGGACAATGATCCAAAAATGATCCAAATCATATAAATAAAGTCAGTAGGGTAAACTGAAGAGGAAAATCACCAGCATGAAACTGGGAATCTAACGAGTCTGAAGTGATTCTGTATGAAAGAATGGTCTCTGATCTCTTGACAGGTATTTTCCAAACTCCTCAGGCGTTGTAGCTGAAGACTCAGAGCTGTTATATCATTGAAGTAAAAAAATGGAAGGTGTGTGTGTGGGGGGGGGGGTCTCATTATGAAATAAATGTTTTTCTCTAGTTTATGTTGGCCACAATTATTGGGACCCAATTATTGCAACGTCCTTTACCAAGATAACAGCTCTGAGTTTTCTCTAATAATGCCTGATGAGTTTGGAGAACACCTGTAAATTTTATGGGTCAGGCTTCTGGTCTCATCTGCATCCAGCTATTTTTAGCTGTACAAAACAGCTAGTTTTGCTACTTGATATTGCAAATTGATGTGTCTGACCATGTTATTGTAATGTATTATTTTAATTATGAACACACTAGTTTGTAGTGCAAGCAGTTTTATGATTTACTGAAAGTTTTTCATCAAAGACAATATGATTTTCGGCAATTGAAATCTGGCAGTAACACCACATTTTTCCTCTTGGGCAAGCACTTGGCAGACAGCTTACTCCATGAATGAAATCACGCGCATACAAACCAAAGAGAACACACATCAATCCTGAGGAGTCATAGCAATAGAGTGGAGGCGAGAAAGCTGCAGACAATCTGCTTGCCCGAAAGCTTCTGTATAGATTAACAGAAAATTACTGTTGTTTGGCAAAAAAATAATTTGACATACTTATTCCAAACTCTTTATTAAGATTCAAGTTACATCTAAAATGACAAGGAATCAACTTATAATCATGTTTATATTAATTAGTCCGTGAACGCATTCTTTCAGACGGCCTGGGTATGCAGAGCATTAGCAGCTTATATGGACAGAACGCCACTGGTGTACAGTGGGGCAAAAAAGTATTTAGTCAGCCACCAATTGTGCAAGTTTTCCCACTTAAAAAGATGAGAAAGGCCTGCAATTTTCATCGTAGGTGTACCTCAACTATGAGAGACAAAATGAGAAAAAAAAAATTCAGAAAATCACATTGTCTGATTTTTAAAGAATTTATTTGCAAATTATGGTGGAAAATAAGTATTTGGTCAATAACAAAAGTTCATCTCAATACTTTGTTATATACCCTTTGTTGGCAATGACAGAGGTCAAACATTTTCTGTAAGTCTTCACAAGGTTTTCACACACTGTTGCTGGTATTTTGGCCCATTCCTCCATGCAGATCTCCTCTAGAGCAGTGATGTTTTGGGGCTGTCGCTGGGCAACACAGACTTTCAACTCCCTCCAAAGATTTTCTATTGGGTTGAGATCTGGAGACTGGCTAGGCCATATCCTCTGGGATTCCGAAGTTTTGGAAGACGTGGTGAAAGAGAGCTTCGGCGGTTACTAATGCTGTAGATAACCCTCGTAGTGGATAAGTTTACATGCTTTTGAAAAGCGGTCAACCACCCCGAGGATGGTGGATGACCATCAGAGACAGGTAGGTCAGTGGCGAAGTCCACTCCCAAATGGGATCAGGGCCGGCGAGACAAAGGCAATGGGAAGAGTTTTCCTTCAGGTAGACGTCGTGGAGTGGATGAGATGGCACAGACCGAACAACCACTGACATACTGAGCAACATCCCGAGCCATGCTGGGCCACCAGTAGCGGTTCCGGAGGAGCGAGAAGGTTTGTTGGCTGCCTGGGTGCCCGGATCCTAGGAGGTGTGGATGGAGTCCAGAAGGGGAAGACGAAGAGTGGTAGGAACATAGCACTTTCTTTCCGGACCTCCCAGCTGGTTCTGTTAGAGTGGCAGCACAGATCTGATCCTCTAGGGCTCACTCGATGGGGCTCATGAACACTGTCAGTGGTAGGATGGGTTCAAGGTTCTCATAAGGAAGGTCAGGTTCGTAGAGACAGGAAAGAGAGTTTGCCTTGATCCACAAAGTATCCACAGAAGAAATCAAAGGACTCTGAGAATTCCACAGCGATTCAGCCCATTGTAGAGCTCTGCCAGAGAGAAGAGATATGATGAATGCCACCTTAGCACGATCATTGACAAACTGATGAATCCATATGGCAACGAATACATCAAAGCAGCCAGTCCCATAAAGATTCAAACAGTTCTTATCTGGTTTGAAGAAAGGTATCCAACAGGTGAAGGATCGGAGAGGATAAACACAGGTAAGTGTCCAGGTTGGAGTTAGCATGTTACCTTATATATGGTACTGCTAAGAGGGTGCAGGTGTGTGCAATTAGAAGTCTGGTATTTGTGAGCGTGGGATTGAGGCTGGTGAAGAGGGTGTGGCTGATGGCTTTGTGACAGTAACTGTGTGAGAACAGAAATATATGTATGCGGAAGGAGAATGTAAGTGTGTGAAAGTACCAGAATGAATTATGGCCTTTGTATGGCTTTTTTAATACCCTCTAATTGTACTTTTGGTATACTAAAGACTGAGTACTACTAGTTTACCAATCTAATATTCAGTAAACTAAACTAGTACACTTAAAAGTCTGCCAAATTTGAACAACTAATTTTGTACTTAATGTACTTAATAATGCAAAAGTTGTGCTGATGTCCAACTAAAGTATACAGTCAAGCCCGAAATTATTCATACCCCTGGCAAATTCTGACTTATAGTTACTTTTAATCAACCAGCAAGTTTTTTTTTTTTTTTTGACCGGAAATGACACAGACTTCTCCCAAAAGATAATGATACGATGTACAAGAGGCATCATTGTGGAAAAAAATATTTTCTCAGCTTTTATTTACATTTGAACAAAAAGTGGCATGTCCAAAATTATTCATGCCCTTTGCAAACTGTCACAGTCTATGGGCAAATCCAAAGTTATATACCATTCCAAATAGTCCAAGCTGTTCTAAAGCATCCTAATTACCCTGATTCATTGGGAACAGCTGTTTTAATCAACACAACAAGTGAAAAACAGAAGACCATATCTAAATGTTTTGAAGTTCCAGTGGCTACAATGCAAAGTATTATTAAAAAATACAAGACGTTCCGCACTGTTAAAAAATCTCAGAGGACGTGGTCAGAAGCCAAAAGTGACACCTGTGCTGGCCAGGAGGATAGTGAGAGAGGTAAAAAAAAAAGAATCCAAGGATCATCATCAAGGCCATCCAGATGAATCTGGGCTCTGCTGCTGGAAACATCTTAAAGTCCCCCTGAAATCAAAATTGTATGAATATATTAGCCTTAAGATTATCTATAAGCTAGTGTGCTTCAAAACAACAACAAAATTCGCGTTTACAAGATATGGGCATTCAAAACTTACAGTCTCGTCACTTACGCCAATATGAATCAACGATTTTGATGATATCACCGTGCACTTCAGTTTCTCATCAAACGTTCTGTCCAATCAAATGCTCTCTAGAGTCCGTAGTGTCCCGCCCCCTACACAGAGACGCAATACACGGAGCAGATCATATGCGCTCATATGTGCGATCGGCATGTATTAAACTACACAGCCTCAGCATGATTATGATCACTATTTTGTTTTAGCAAGAGTTTCATACTGAATCTGTGGGGTAACTTATTAGTCTGTGGCTGTCATAAGCAACAAATGCACCTTTACTGAGCTTAACGGCTCTGGCCCAAGCAGATATAAATGGAACGCTATTGGCTATTCAAAATAAGTGGGCGGGGCTGGGCGAAATGTTTTTGTTTCAGTTAAAAGTATGTCACCACATAGAATAACGCTGCTTGTTTCAAGGCACTTCAGTGGACCTTTAAGGCAGACAGTCCAACGAACACTGCACACCGTTGGGTTCCACGAACGCAGACCAAGGAGGACACCACATCTCCAGATAAGGCACACAAAAGCAAGCTTGGCCTTTGCAAATGCTCATCTGGACAAAGAACAAGACTTTTAGTCTTCTGTTTTATGGTCAGATAAAACAAAAATGTTATTGTTTGGCCACAATGATGTAGCCTTTATTTGGCGTAAAAAGGAGAAAACTTCAACCCTAAGAACACCATCCCCACTGTCAAACATGGTGGTGGGAACCTAATGTTTTGGGGGTGTTTTTCAGCCAGTGGACCAGGGAACCTAATCACAGTAAATGGCACCATAAAAAAGGAGCAATACATCAAAATTCTCAACAACAACATCAGGCAGTCTGCAGAGAAACTTGGCCTTGGGCACCAGTAGACATTTCAGCACGACAACGACCCAAAAAGTGGTGAAGAAATGGTTAGCAGACAAAAATATTAACGTTTTGCAGTGGCCCAGCCAGAGTCCTGAGTTAAATCCAATTGAGAATCTGTGGAGGGAGCTAAAGATCAGGGTGATGGCAAGGACACTCTCCAACCTGAAAGAGTTGAAGCTCATCGCTAAAGATGAATAAGCAAAAATATCAGTGGAGACATGCAAAAAGCTGGTCAGCAATTATAGGAAGCGTTTGATTGTTGTAATAGCCAATAAAGGCTTTTCTATTGCTTATTGAGAAGGGTATGAATAATTTTAGACATGCCACTTTTTGTTCAAATGTAAATAAAAAAATGAGTAATAATGTTTTCCACAATGATACCTCTTGTACATTGTTTTATTATCTTCTGGGAGAGTGGGAAATCTGGGTCATTTCTAATAAAAAAAAACTTGGTGGTTGTATAAAAGTAACTTTAAGTCAGAATTTGCCAGGGGTATGAATAATTTCGTGCTTGACTGTATTTGATTGTGCTAAAGTGGAACTATTGCAAGTATACTTTGGGTACACTTTATCTTGCATTTAAAGGGATAGTTCACCCAAAAATGAAAATTTGATGTTTATCTGCTTACCCCCAGGGCATCCAAGATGTAGGTGACTTTGTTTCCTCAGAAAAACACAAACGAAGATTTTTAATGAAAACCGGTGCAGTCTGCCAGCCATATCATGGACGTGGATGGGCACCAAACCTTTAAAAGTCAACAAAAACATGCACAGACAAATCCAAATTACACCCTGCGGCTCGTGATGATACACTGATGTCTTAAGACATGAAACGATCTTTTTTTGTGAGAAACTGAACAGTATTTATATAATTTTTTACCTTTGATACACAGCCACGTCCAACTGTCATGAGCACGAGTTTGGCATCAGTCACGTCACATGTGCACGTGCTCTAGCGTAGAATACGCAAACGCCGGAAGCGATCTGTTGCATGTATATGACACTCATTGTTTACACAGAGCACAGAGATTGTGGGTATAGCGGCTATTCAAAATGGTAATTACTTGCGCGTATCCTGATTGTTTAAACCGATTTAAAGCTAAAAGATTACGTTTGCTTGCGCAAACTCATCCAGGACTTGTCCCTAATTTCCCCTTACGGCTTTTGCGTATTCTACGTTAGAGTGCGTGCACATGTGACGTGACTGATGCCAAACTTGTGCTCATGACAGATGGACGTGGCTGTGTATCAAAGGTAAAAAATGATATAAATACTGTTCAGTTTCTCACAAAAACCGATCGTTTCGTGTCTTAAGACACCAATGTATCGTCACGAGCCGCAGGGTGTAATTTGGATTTGTCTGTGCATGGATTTTGTTTATTTTTAAAGGTTTGGTGCCCATCCAAGCCCATGATAAGGATGGCAGACTGCACCGGTTTTCATTAAAAATCTTCGTTTGTGTTTTTCTGAGGAAACAAAGTCACCTACATCTTGGATGCCCTGGGGGTAAACAGATAAACATCAAATTTTCATTTTTGGGTGAACTATCCCTTTAAAGACCGATATAGTCAAAGTCAAGTCAAAGTCAAAGTCAACTTTATTGTCAATTCTGCCACGTGTACAGGACATACAGAAAATTGAAACTGCATTACTCTCAGACCCATGGTGCATACAAGTAACATTAAACACAAAAAATAACATTAAATACAAACAGTAACATTAAATACAAAAAGTAACTTTAAATACAAAGGTAGAATTTTAAAAAATATGAATAAATACAAAAATAAACATATAATATATAAAATGAAAAATACAATTTACAAGTAAGGACACATGGTGGAGAGTGCAAACCATGTAAACAATATAGTGCAACAGAGCTTGTAAGTGTGTAAAAATGTCAGAGCACTCTTGTAACTGTCTTATGAGCAGTGTGAGGTAGTTGGCAGACCAATACTGCACAAAGTGACTGGTGCAGGTCAGTGTGTGTGTGTGTGTGTGTGTGGTCTGGTATTCATCACGTTGTGGGGACCAAATGTCCCCATAAGGATAGGAATACCAGTAGATTTTGACCTTGTGGGGACATTTCTTAGGTCCCCATGAGGAAACAGGCTTATAAATCATACACAATGAGTTTTTTTGAGGAAGTAAAAGTTTGCACAATCTCCTGTGAGGGCTAGGTTTAGGTGTAGGGTAGGTGTAGGGCGATAGAAAATACGGTTTGTACAGTATAAAAACCATTACGCCTATGGAATGTCCCCATAAAACATGTAAACCAGTGTGTGTGTGTGTGTGTGTGTGTGTACCTGGTATTCATCACATTGTGGGGACCAAATGTCCCCACAAGGATATTAATACCAGTAGATTTTGACCTTGTGGGGACATTTCTTAGGTCCCCATGAGGAAACAGGCTTATAAATCATGCACAATGAGTTTTTTGAGGAAGTAAAAGTGTGCACAATCTCCTGTGAGGGCTAGGTTTAGGTGTAGGGTAGGTGTAGGGCGATAGAAAATAAGGTTTGTACAGTATGAAAACCATTACACCTATGGAATGTCCCCATAAAACATGTAAACCCAACGTGTGTGTGTGTGTGTGTGTGTGTGTGTGTGTGTGTGTGTGTGTGTGTGTGTGTGTGTGTCAGAGTTCAGAAAGTTTGTGAGGCAGAAGAGGGTAGTGGGGGCAGAGCAGGGAGAGAGTTGAGCTTCCTGACAGCCTGATGGGTGAAGCTGTCCTTCAGTCTGCTGGTCCTGGCCTGGAGTCTCCGCAGTCTCCTCCCTGATGGCTGCAGGCTGAAGAAGCTTTGCATTGGGTGGGTGGGATCAGCTGCTATGCAGATGGCTTTTTTGGTGAGACGTGTGCTGTAGATGTCCTGGAGGGTGGGGAGAGGGACACCAATGATCCTCTCAGCTGCTCTGACTGCGTTGGAGAGTTTTTTGGCAGTACGCATTGCAGGCTCCAAACCACACAGTGATGCAGCTCGACAGGATGCTCTTGATGGTTCCTCGGTAGAATGTGTACATGATGGGGGCTGGTGCTCTAGCTCTTCTTAGTTTGCGGAGGAAGTAGAGACGCTGCTGTGCTTTCTTGGCCAGTGCTGTGGTGTTGTTCGTCCAGGAGAGATCCTCAGTGATATGCACACCCAGGAACTTGGTGCTGCTCACTCTCTCCACAGACACACTGTTGATGGTCAGAGGAGCGTGCTGAGTGTGCGCTCTCCTGAAGTCAACAACAATCTCCTTCGTCTTCTCCACATTCAGAGAGATTGTTGTCTCCACACCATGTGGCCAGGCGGCTCGCCTCGCTTCTGTAGATTGTCTCATCCCTGTTGTTAATGAGACCCACCACAGTCGTGTCATCCGCAAACTTAATGAAGAGGTTGGAGCTGTGTGACGGTGTGCAGTCGTGGGTCAGCAGAGTGAAGAGGAGGGGGCTCAGTACACATCCCTGAGGTGCCCCCGTGTTAAGAATGATGGTGTTGGATGTGTTACTGCCGACCCGTTCATACAATCCTTAATAATAGTGACATTAAAACACATTTTGGACTTAATGTTAAGAAATGCACATTGTGCATAAGGAGTAATTAAGAATTTGAACTGAAAAATTTAAGTAGGAGCACCAGAGATCAGAAAAATATTTATGTTGTTAACACAAATGACGTTTCGAGCTTAGATCTTAGATGCTCTTCATCAGACAATGAACACATACAGAACTCCACCCTTATATACACAACACAAACCTAAATCACATGATATATTGATACCAGAAGAGGGATGATTAAAAGTTTGTGTCTTATATGTAAAATTACATTGTTGGCAGCCACCACACTTAAAATTACCAAAAGGTATATTGCTCAAACTATGTTGGTTGCGGGACCAACAGATCCACCCTGACCAGCATGTTGCACAAATTGGGAGGTCTCTTGTAGATCACCCAAGGTGGTTTATCAAAAGTCGATTGCAACTTGGGGTCACTCTCAATGATGTGCCAGTATTTCTGAATTATACCTTCAATGTTTTTTGCCAAAGGAAAATACAGAATAAAACAATTAATATGCTCCTCTTTACATTTAGATCTCTTAACCAGGCAATCTTGTTGGCAACGTGTTGTGGCAGATTGGATCCACTCCTTTTTATACACTCTTTGCCTGAATCTGTCTGCCAAGATCTCAACTTGCTGTTGATAGTTCTCATCTCTGCTACAGATTCTGCCAATCTGACTAAATTGGGAAATAAGTAGAGAACATTTCAGAGGAACGGGGTGATATAATGATCCATGTAAAAGCATATTGCGATCAGTGGGTTTATGATACAAACTAGTTTCATGTCCAGTTTCCGTAAGTATCACATTGACATCTAAGAAATTTATTTTTATGTAGCCGAGCATCCATTGTGTCAGGGAAACACCTCAATCACAGTCACCTACGTCACCTACCCCGCCACAAACCTGATCCTAATCACCTAAATATTATTCACCCGCACATGCAGTCATTCATCAAGTCAGCTGTATTACCGCATTTCACTCAGTACCATGCTCTCCGGTCTACCATTCACATCTACCATTCACATTGGTGGTTGCAATGGATACCCAGCTTCATCAAGCTAATTTTTTTTAGATGTTAATGTGACAAGCTGAGATTTTGGCAGTGTCACCACAACACAGGGATGAGACCAGATGCAATGATAAGGTGCAAACCAAACAGGAGTTTTATTGACAAGGATGATGCAATGAAGTGTAGGTATAGGTTGAGCAATGAGAATGCTTATCTGTAAATCCTTGAGTATGTAAACCAGTATAAAGGCTGTGGGGAAAGTGAGATGAGTAATCCAGATGAGGGCTATCAGCCAAAAGGTATATACAGCCAACGGAATGAGGAGAGTCTGGAGCCAACATCAGGGTGTGAACGGTAGACCAGACGATGTGGAACTGAAAGCGTGAGTCTTATATAAGGAGGGGCTAAGTGGAAACAGGTGCAGATGATCAGTAGTCCGGTGATTGAGACTGGGTGTGATGCGTTTCAGGTGACATGGCTGGGTGAGCTGGCTGTGGTGAATGCCTGACATTACCCCCTCTTCCAAGGGTGGCTCCCGACGCCCTAACACGACGCAGTGGGCGACCACGACTGCGAGGGCGATCTGGGTGGTTGTGATGGAACTCTTGCAGAAGGGCCCGTACCCCTCCCAGTCAATAAAATATTCCAAGCGGCCCCCTTGACACTGTGAATCCAGGATCTCATGGACAGTGTAGATGAAGGGTTGGTCAAGCACTTCGGGAGGAGGAGGAGGGTTAGCTTCAGGTTCAGTGGTATCTGTGGCAGAAGGAGAGAATGGCTTAAGGAGAGAAACATGAAAGGTGGGGTGAATGCGAAGCTGATGCTGATAGGTCACATCGTTGATCTGTCTCAGGATTTTTAATAGACCTGTGTAGCGGGGATTCAGCTTGCGGCAGGGCAGTCGTAAGCGCAGGTCACGGGTAGACAGCCAAACTTGGTCCCTGGGCTGGTACTGGGGAGTCTCCCTCCTCCTAGTGTCAGCAGACCTCTTATGGCGATGGATTGCCCGCCGGAGATTAGTGTTGTCAAAAATATTGATATATTGATAAATATCAATACTGAAATATCTGAACAGTACCAATACTAATTTCCCGAAGTATCAATATACCGATACTAGCCAAGCTGTTACTTTTACTTCTCTCCAAAGGCGCGTTGACAAACACCACACGTGACCGCAGTGCCTGTCTCGTCTCATTCTCTCTGGTTAAATAGCATAAGTAAAGCGAATAGAAAGATGGCGAGTG